>NC_045436.1:184123512-184173749 GCF_002776525.5 Piliocolobus tephrosceles
AAAAAAAAAAAAAAAAAAAAAAAAAAAAAGATGTATCATATAATCTCCATAGCAGACACAAGAAATTAATGCAGAATTGGCCGGGCGCGGTGGCTCAAGCCTGTAATCCCAGCACTTTGGGAGGCCGAGACGGGTGGATCACGAGGTCAGGAGATCGAGACCATCCTGGCTAACACGGTGAAATCCCGTCTCTACTAAAAAATACAAAAAACTAGCCGGGCGAGGTGGCGGCGCCTGTAGTCCCAGCTACTCGGGAGGCTGAGGCAGGAGAATGGCGTGAACCCGGGAGGCGGAGCTTGCAGTGAGCTGAGATCCCGCCCCTGCACTCCAGTCCGGGCGACAGAGCAAGACTCCGCCTCCAAAAAAAAAAAAAAGAAATTAATGCAGAATTTAGCGAAGAAGAAAACAGCAGAGGGACTTCTGGTTTCTGTCCCGACATATAAAGAGCTTGGAAGTCATCACTCCCATCCTCACAGAAGAAAAAGGCTGTGCAGACTGAAAATCAATGTTTCTCCTTAGATCCATCAGAGAATTGAGGTGACAGAGAAAACTGCTCCCTCCCACCCCACAAATTAGAGACAGATCAATTCAGGTATAAATCTAACAAAATAAGTACAAGTGCCATGTGAAAAATAAACAAAAGGCACGGAGATTGAAAAGGAAGGAGTGAAACTGTGCCTATTCACAGATGACATGATTGTTTACATAGAAAATTCTAAAAAGTCATCAAAATGATCAGTGAAACTTTGAGTTTAGCAAGGTCTCAGGATACAAGGCCAACATACACAAAAGTCAATTGTGTTTTTATATTCTGTCAACAAACTACTGGAAAATAAGAGATAACTGCATTTGAAACACCATCAAAAAATAACAGAAACAATACCAGTAACAAATTTAACACAGGACTTGCAAATCTCAGGACTGAAAACTATAAAACATTATTGAGATAAATTACCAAAAACCCCACAACTAGATAAATAAATTGTGGTCATAAATTGAAAGACTCCAGATTAAGTGACTTGTTTTCTCCAGGTTTATCTGTAGATTTAATGCAACCCCAGTCATAATCCAGCATGTTTTTAAAAATAGAAATGGATAAGCTGATGGTAAAATTTACAAGAAAACTCAAAGAACCTAGAAAAGCTGAAACAATCTTGAAAAAGAAGACTACAGCTGAAGGACTTTACTATCTAACTTCAGGACAATCTAAAGCCACAGTAATCCAAATGGTCTGGTTCCGGCGTAAGAAGAGACAGAAAGATTCCTGGAACATACCAGAGAGTTCATAAATAGACCCCACACTTTTTCCATCAATTGTTTTTGACAAAGAAGCCAGAATAATTCAATGAGGAAAGAAAAGTGTTTTCAACAAGTAATGCTGAAATGGATGGCCCTCTGCATTAGAGTGAGAGGTGGGTGAGGAAAGGAAGAAAGAAAAAGAAGAGCCTGAACATCCATATCATATTATATGCAAAAATTATTTTGAGATGCATCACAAACCTAAATATAAAAGCTAAAACTGTAACAATTTTAGAAAAAATCATGGGAATATCTTTGTGACCCGAACAAAGATTTCTTAGATAAGACACAGGAGGCAACAACCACATGAGAAATAACAGATACATTAGCTTTAATCCAGATGAAAACCTCTGTTCATCAAAAGACACCATTTTATAAAGGAATACACAAGCAGCAGATTGGAGAGAGACATTCACAAAAAACCTCTGACGAAGAACTTGTCTTCTGAATGTATAAAGCACGTTCATTACTCAGCAAGGAAAAGATCAACAAGCCAACTTTTAAAATGGTCAAAAAACTTGAACAGACACTTCACAGAAAAAGATGTACAAATGGACAATAAGCACACAGAAGAAAGTTCTCCACATCATTAGTCACCAGAAAAATGCAAATAAAAACCATGAGATAACATTATGCACCCATCAATGAATAAAATTAAAAAGACGCAATGTTGGCTGTGACATCGGCACTGAGAACTCCCACAGCCGGCTGTGAATATGGGCTGGCAAACCTGCTTTGGAAAGGCGCTTGGCAGTCCTCTCAGAATCTGGGCATACATTTACTACATGACCTAGCAAATCCCAGTCCCAGAGATTCTTCCAAGAAATGGGAAAACATATGTCCACAACAAGATGTGTACAAGAAAATTCACAGCGGCTTTATTCCTCACAACCAAAAAACTGGAAAGAATCCAAATGCCCACCAGCAGCAGAATGAATAAAGAAGTCGTGGTGGCTCACACAAGGGAGTCTCACTTAGCTATCAAAAGAAATGGAATTAGACTCACCCCCAAGGTGAGCCCACAGACATATTCTGAGTGAAAGAAGCTAGAAGCAGAAGAGGATGCGTTGTCTGCATGAATTCACTTCACTGAAGTTCCAGAATAGGCAAAAGTACAGACGGTCCTCAGCTTATGACGGCTGACTTAATTTTTCGACTTTGTGATGGTGCGAAGGTGACATGTATTCAGTAGTAACTGTACTCATGCGACCATACTTTTTTACTTTCAGTACAGTATTCAACACTTAAAAATTTTTCTTTCCAACTAGTGTCAACACTTTGTTATAAAATAGGCTTTGTGTTAATTTTGTCCAACTGTAGGCTAATGTAAGTGTTCTGAGAATGTTTAAGGTAGGCGAGGCTAAGCTATGTTTGGTAGCTTAGGTGGGTTAAATGCATTTTCAACTTAGGATATTTTCAACCGACAATGGGTGTATTGGGACATAACCCCACTGGAAGGCATGGAGCATCTGTAATGTAATTAAAACACTGGTTGTCTCTGGGAAAGACCATGATGGAATTTTCTGGAAGAGTGAAATATTCTACATCTTGAGA
This sequence comes from Piliocolobus tephrosceles, assembly GCF_002776525.5. Classification (NCBI taxonomy): domain Eukaryota; kingdom Metazoa; phylum Chordata; class Mammalia; order Primates; family Cercopithecidae; genus Piliocolobus; species Piliocolobus tephrosceles. Next base: position 184,126,366 of record NC_045436.1, read on the forward strand.
GAGGTATGAATTACATGGATGTACCCACTTGCTGAAATTGTCTGGGTTTGCTTTTTTGAGTTTCAATGTATATACATTTTACCTCAAAAACTAAAAACTGTAAAAGAAATAATTGATTGGGAGGAAGGGAGTCAAAGATGATACAAGAATATCCACATGTGGATTGCTGGAGGTGAGGAATGGGTGCCAGGGTCTCATTACACTACTCTGTTTACTTTGTATATACTTCAAACATTTCCAAGATATAACTTTTTAAAAAAGGATAAATACAGGTATGCCCTTTAAGAATGTCTCCTGGTTAATGTTTTCCAGGATAATGCCTCTTTCTTATTAAGACTGAAATTCTTAGGCTATATGCACCAATCTGCCCAACATTCCCACCCTCCTTTCTATAGAAAATTTAATTTATATCCTTAAAACTCAATAAATACCAACCTTAACATAACAATATGCGGGAAACATCCCTTGCTGCGTTCCAAATATAATTGTCAACACATGTGAATCTCTGTAGACACTGTGGGAGGTGCCGGTGCTGTGGGGATGCCCGGCCCCCGCTGGCAGACACAGAGCAATGATGTCACAGGCATATTAACTGTTTCGTGACCTGGAAGTGATGTTTTAAGCACTCTGCACCCTAACGTGATGTTGTGTTCCTTCCACGTGGGTATCTCACTGCTCAGTTACCCTGCAGGAAACTGGGAGCCTGCGTAGGATACATAAGGCATTATCATAATTTTTCATTGAAAATAACAGGAACTAGATCCCCCACTGACATTTTAGCACAAAACAGTGGATTTTCACAATGAATTACTGATGCTAAGTGGGAGATGTCCTGTAAATAGAAAAAAAATTTAGAAAGTGATAAAAATCTTAACTATTTGACTCAGGGGTGGTAGTTCATGCCTATAATCCCAGCACTTTGTGAGGCTAAGGCGGGCGGATCAGCTAAGCCCAGCAGTTCTACACCAACCTTGGCAACATGGTGAAACCTCATCTATACAGAAAAACACAAAAATTAGCCAGGTGTGGTGGCGTGCGCTTGTAGTCCCAGCTACTTGGGAGGCTGGGAGGTGGGAGGATTGCTTGAGACCAGGAGGCTGAGGCTTCAGGGAGCCGAGATTGCACCACTGCACTCCAGCCGGGGTGACACAGCAAAAACTGTCTCAAAAAAAAAAAAAAAAATTCTTAAATATTTGTAAAGTAAACACTAAATATTTGTACATTAAGAAACAATCTCCTAGAAAACTTTTGGAATGGAAAGAAAATCATGAACTACATAAAGGACAATGAAAAGGAAAGGTAAACTCAAAAAAAGACAAAGGCAAAACAACAGAAGGGAAGAAGGAAAGTAGAAAGTAAAGAGGGAAAGAGAAAAAATAAAGCACCAGGAAAAGCAAATTGAGCACAAGGGGAGAAAATCAGTTTGTTTTTAGATCAGGCGCAACCTCAGGTAACACCAAGGCATGGCAATTTCTATCATGTCTTGAGGAAAGAAACTGCTGCACGAGAATCCTACAGCAAACTGTGAAGACAGCCGACTGACATGACAGAGATGCAAACATTTAGGAGTCCAACATTCTTGAATCCTTCCTGAAAGAATTACTAGACAATAAAATCCATCCTGCAAATGGTGTTAGTAGGAATTTAGCAGGGGAAAAGGACTAGGGGTGAAGGACTAGGGGTGAGCAGTGAATCGTTTATTACAGAATCAAAACTGACCAACTGTGTAAATTACAGGACAAAATACACAATTTTACAAATTATAACTCTACAGAAAATTTGGAAAGTGGGGGACTGAAGGAAGACTGCGTGATAACTGTCATCTTTCACAGCAGGGAGTCGATCAACAGAGATTAAAATAAGAAAGAGTAATTTTCGAAAATCAACATTACTCCAGTTCCTTAACCCTGTGTGTGTGTGTGTGTGCGTGCGCGCATGTAGCAGGGAAAGCTCTTATTGGCATCTTAAAGATCATTTAGTTCGCTGGGGCGCGGTGGCTCACGCCTGTAATCTCAACACTTTGGGAGGCTGAGGCGGGCAGATCACGAGGTCAGGAGTTCGAGACCAGCCTGGCCAGTATGGTGAAACCCCCGTCTCTATTAAAAATACAAAAATTAGCTGGGCGTGGTGACATGTGCCTGTAGTCCCAGCTACTCGGGAGGCTGAGGCAAAAGAATCGCTTGAACCTGGGAGGTGGGGGTTTGCAGTGAGCTGAGATCGCACCACTGGACTCCAGCCTGGGCAACAGAGCAAGACTCGGTCTCCAAAAAAAAAAAAAAAAAAAGATCATTTAGTTATACATTTTGTTATTATTTGCAGAGAAGGGGATGGGCTGACAGAGTCTTTAATGCAATATTATCCCAGAGATTCGATCTTGTAGCAGCCAGTAGTTTAAGTATATCCTAAAGATAATGAAACTGCATTTTGTAATATTTCTTGAATAATAGGAGGAAAAATAAATTCTCAAATCCTTGATTCTGGTGTTGCAAAGAGAAATAGCCATTTCATTATATGAGGATTTGTGTTATAATTCATTATATCAGCATGTACCAAATGCAATTTATAGTGACATTATATTTCCTAACCGAATAACTATCATTTCTTTATCATTAGAATTTTAATAGTCAACTTCCTTTTCTAAACAAACAAATATCTATAATGGGAAATGTGATAAAATTTGAGATTATCTGGGTGCCTTAGATGTAAAGGGCTTTTGGTTGTGATTGGAAAACAGTGAATGGGCCAGGCGCGGTGGTTCACGTCTGTAATTCCAGCACTTTGGGGGGCCGAGGCGGGCAGATGGCCTGGGCCCAGGGGTTCAAGACAAGCCTAGGCAACATGGCGAAACCTCATCTCTATAAAAAACCCAAAATATTTAGCTGGGTGTGGTGGTGTGAGCCTGTAATCCCAGCTACTCAGGAGACTGAAGTGAAAGGATCATTTGGGCCCCAGGAGGTCGAGGCTGCAGTGAGCCAAGATTGCGCCACACACTTTAGCCTGGGCAACAGAGTGAGACTGTCTAAAAAAGTGAACAGCAGCACATCCTAGAGAAAGTGTGGAGGGCTGTGAGATAGGATACCCGGGTTGAAATCTGGGCTCTGCTAGTCACTATCTGCATAACTTTGATGCCCAGAGATATTTTAAAAGTTTCTCGGGCCGGGCGCGGTAGCTCACACCTGTAATCCCAGCACATTGGGAGGCCGAAGCGGCGGGATCACCTGAGGTCAGAAGATCTAGACCAGCCTGACCAACACGGAGAAACCTTGTCTCTACTAAAAATACAAAAAAAAAATTAGCCAGGCATGGTGGCACATGCCTGTAATCTCAGCTACTTGGGAGGCTGAGGCAGGAGAATCGCTTGAACCTGGGAGGCGGAGGTTGCGGTGAGCCAAGATCGCGCCATTGCACTCCAGCCTGGGCAACAAGAGCGAAACTCAGTCTCAAAAAAAAAAAAAAAGTTTCTCATTCTCTAAAAAATAATCTGCAGTTCTACTTTATTCAATGATTATTGTTAAGTTTACATAAATATCAACATGCCTGATCCAAATAAATATATCATCTGAATGTCTTCTTCAAGCACTTTTCCTATAATGAGCTTTATAGTTAGTATCAGAAAATTTATCACATCAAAAACCAACTATTCAATTCAATCTGTAATTTTGCACAGAAGATACTGATTTTCACAAAGGGGAGAGGAAATAGTTTATCTGAAAACAGGCATCACAACCACTGTGCTCCGGCTCCCAGTGACTCAATATTTTGTTTTTGCGTATTACTGTATTTTTATTTCTTTTTCTTTTTTTTTTTTTTTGAGACAGAGTCTCGCTCTGCCGCCCAGGCTGGAGTGCAGTGGCCGGATCTCAGCTCACTGCAAGCTCCGCCTCCCGGGTTTATGCCATTCTCCTGCCTCAGCCTCCCGAGTAGCTGGGACTACAGGCGCCCGCCACCTCGCCCTGCTAGTTTTTTGTATTTTTAGTAGAGACGGGGTTTCACCGTGTTAGCCAGGATGGTCTCGATCTCCTGACCTCGTGATCCGCCTGTCTCGGCCTCCCAAAGTGCAGGGATTACAGGCTTGAGCCACCGCGCCCGGCCTGTATTTTTATTTCTATGAATGTCTATTTGTGGTCCTGTGAAAGTTGGAGGGTGATGTTTGGGTAGGGAATCCCCAGACTTGGAAATATGGGAACGATGTTTACTTAATTACGCTCAAGTTTACCACGGGGAGGCAGAGCCAGATGGCAGAATAGACGGCTCTGCCGATCGCCCCACCCCCAGCCCCACGAGGACACCAGTCTAACAACTATCCACACAGAACACCTTCATGAGAACCAAAAATCAGATGAGCCCTCATAGTACCTGGTCGTAACTCTGTATTGCTGAAAGCAGCACTGAAGACATAGAGAAAACAGTCCTGAATTGCAGACGCCACCCGTCCCCACCCCCAGCAGTGGTGGCGTGGTGCAGAGTCTATGGGCACTGGGGGAGGGAGAACACAGCAGTTCGGAGACATAGAACTCAGTGCCAGACCAAGCTCAGCTGACACCTTCCCACAGACGGAGCATTTAAGCCAGCCCCAGCCACAGGGGATCACTGATCACAGTGGTCAGGAACTTGAGTTCCTGCAAACCTTTAGCAACAAGAGCTAAAGTGCTCCGGGTCTCTAAAGAAATCTGAGAGGCAATCTAGGCCATAAGGACTGCAACTCACAGGTGAGCCTTAGTGCTGAAATGGGCCCACAGACAGTGGACTGAGGGGGCGTGCAACTTACAGAGAAACCAGCTGTAGTGGAAAAGGAAGTGCTGGCATCACCCCTCCCCTAATCCCAGGCTGCACAGCTCGAAGCTCCCAAAGAGCCTCCTTCCTTCTGCTTGATGACAGAAGAGTGCAGAGGACATCGTCTTGCATCTCGGATACCAGCTCAGCCACAGCAGGATAGGGCACCGGTCAGATTTGTGAGGTCCTGTTCCAGGACCAAGCTCCTGGATGACATTTCTAGACACACCCTGGGTGAGAAGGGAACCCATTTCACTTAAGGGAAAGACCCAGTCCTGGAAGCATTCATCACCTGCTAACTGAGGAGCCCCTGGGCCCTAAATAACCAGCAGCGACAGCCAGGTTCTACATTGAGGGCCTTGGTGAGCCTCTGAGAATTGCTGGCTTCAGGTGAGACTTGGCACCTTCCCACCTGTGCTGCAGGGCAAAACTCCTTCTGCTTGAGAAAAGCGGAGGGAAAAGCAAAGAGGATCTTGTCTTGCACTTTAGGTACTGCATAACCACAGTGGGGTAGAACACCAAGTGGGCTCTCGGGGTCCCCAATTCCAGAACTTGACTCTTGGATGGCATCTCTGGGCCTGCCCTGGGCCAGAATGGAGCCCCTTGCCTTGAAGGGTGAGTCCCAGGCCAGGCAGCGTTCACCACCTGACTGAAAAGCCCTCAGGCCTTAAGGGAACATCAGTGGTGGTCTGGCGGTGCTCCCCATGGCCTGTGGTGGTGGTGGCTAAGGGGTGAGGCCCCTCTGCTTCTGGAAGGGGGAGGAAAGAGTGGGGAGAACTGTGTCTTGTGGTTCAGCGCCAGCTCAGGGGCAGTAGAACACCAGGTAGACTTCCAAGGTTTTTGACCGTAGTTGCTGACAGTACCGCTGGACCCATCCAGGGTCTAGGGGAACTCACCACCCTGAAAAGAAAGTTACAGGCCTGGCTGGCTTTGCCAACTGCAGATTGCAGAGCCCCAGGGCGTTGAGTGAATGTAGGCAGCAGCCAGGGAGTGGCTACAGACCCAGTGTTGTGCTGGCTTCAGGTTTGACCCAGTGTAGTCAGTGATGTGGCCACAGGGGTGCTTGTGTCACTCCATCCCAGCTTTAGGTGGCTTGGAACAGAGAGACTCCATTTGTTTGGGAGAAAGTAAGGGATGAAAACAAGAGCTTCTGCCTGGTAATCCAGAAAGTTCTCCTGGATCTTATTCAAGACCATCAAGGTGGTACCTTTATGCGTCTTCAAGAACCACAGTGTTACTGGGCTTGGGGTGCTCCTTAAGGCTGATAGAGCATAGATCACAACACAAAGTCCTTTCAGATACCTGGAAAGCCTTCCAAAGGAGGGGTACAAATGAGCTCAGACAATGAAGACTATAAGAAATGTCTACCTCTTCAATGCCCAGACACTGAAGAACATCTACTAGGTTAGTGCAAAAGTAACTGTGGTCTTTACTAGCATCAATACCATCCAGGAAAACACGACCTCACCAAATGACCTAAATAAGGCACCAGGAAGCAATCATGGAGAAACGAGAGATGTGTCACCTTCCAGACAAAGAATTCAAAATAGTTGTGTTGAGGAAACTCAATGAATTTAAGATAACACAGAGAAGGAATTCAGCATTCTATCAGATAAATTTAATAAAGAAATTGAAATAATTAAAAAGAGTCAAGTAGAAACTCTGGAGCTGAAAAATGCAACTGGCATACTGAAGAATGCATCAGAGTCCTTTAATAACAGACCTGATCAAGCAGAAGGAAGAATTAATGAGCTTGAAGACAGACTATTTGAAAATACATGGTCAGAGGAGACAAAAGAAAAAAGAATAAACAAACAATGAAGCATGTCTACAGGGTCTAGAAAATAGCCTCAAATGGGCAAATCTAAGAGTTATTGGCCTTTAAGAGGATGTACAGAGACAGGGGTAGAAAGTTTATTCAAAGGGATAACAGAGAACTTCCCAGACGTGGAGAAAGATATCAATATCCAAGTATCAGCAGGTTATAGAACACCAAGCAGATTTAACCCAGACTACCTCAAGGCACTTAATAATCAAACTCCCAAAGATCAAGGACAAAGAAAGCATCCTAAAAGCAGCAAGATAAAAGAAACAAATATATAATGGAGCTTCAATATGTCTCGTAGCAGACTTTTCAGTGGAAACCTTACAGGCGAGGAGAGAGTGGCATGACATACTTAAAGTGCTGAAGAAAAAAACTTCTACCTTAGAATAGTATATCTGGTGAAAAGATCCTTCAAACATGAAGGAAAAATAACCTTAGAATAGTATATCTGGTGAAAAGATCCTTCAAACATGAAGGAAAAATAAACTTTCCAGACAAAAGCTAGGGGATTTCATCAACACTAGACCTGTACTACAAGAAATGCTGAAGGGAACACTTCAGTCAGAAAGAAAAGGGTGTCAATGAGCAGTAAGTAATCACTTTGAAGGTACAAAACTCACTGGTTATAGTAATTACATAGAAAAACACAGAATATCATAACACTGTAATTGTGGTGTGTAAACTACTCTTATCCTAAGTAGAAAGACTAAACAAATCAACCAATAAAAAATAATGACAAATCTTCAAGACACAGACAATACAATTAAGACATAAATAGAAACAACAAAAAAGTTAAAAAGCAGGGGGACAAAGTTAAGGGGGACAAAGTCAGCTCCAGAATTTCTGCTTGGTTCTTTTCAAATAAGTTACTTAAGGGGACTAATAAAAACTAGAGTTACCAGCTTAAAATAATGGGTTATAAGATAGTATCTGCAAGCCTCATCATAGCCTCAAACCAGAAAACATACAATGGATACACAAAAAATAAAAAGTAAGAAACTAAATCATATCACCAGAGAAAATCACCCTCACTAAAGGAAGACAGGAAGGCAAGAAAGAAGACCATAAACCAACCAGAAAACAAGTAATATGGCAGGAGTAAGTCCTTACTTATCAATCATAACAATAAATGTAAACGGATTAAACTCTCCACTCAAAAGACAGAGTGGCTGAGTGGATGAAAAATCAATTTTACCATGTAATGATCCTTCTAGTGTTTTCCCCTCCAAACATCTTATGATTGTATTGTCAAAGTTCATCAAGTTATTGGTGTTACAAAAAAATATCCACTTGGTCACAGGGCTCCATTGAGCATAAATGAAGAATTGAAGTATAGCATAAACAATACTTTAAAACAGTATCAATCTTGTCATTGAATTGTCCTACCAATATTCCATTGTCATGGGTATGAAGAGGCAGAAACTCTCCCTTTGATGTTGACAATCAGCCTTCCATATTGAAACAAGGTTTTGTGTATCCTCTGCCTGAGAAGCTGCCCTTTCTCTTTGCTAGCTACCACCTCTCTTAATAGATGTTATAAGAAATTAATTTTCTTAATTTTAAAAGAATTTTTTATGAATGTTTATTGTAAAAGAAACATCCAAAATGCAGCCTTTCCTTTGGTTTCTCTTTTTCTGTTCAATGTAAAAATTATATAACTACTTTGGATTAAAAAATTATATATTTATATATAAAATAGTAATATATTTGTATATATATAATTTATAAATATATATAGTATGATTTTCATGTATGCATCTGTGTATCCTCTCTGCTTCTTCCATTTAGTGAACTGTATTCACTAACTGTTAGTGACTGTTTTGGATAGTGAGATTTTTTTTTCCTCACATTTTTTTTTAGAGATGGGCCCTTCCTCTGTTGCCCAGGCTGGAGTGCAATGGTGCAATCCTAACTCATTGTAGCCTTGAACTCCTGGGCTCAAGTGGTCCTCCTGCCTCAGCCTCCTGAGTAGTTGGGACTACAGGCGCATACCACTGCACCTGGCTAATTTTCAAAATTTTTTTTAGAGATAGGGTCTCACTACGTTGCCTAGGCTGGTCGCAAACTCCAGGCTTCAAGCGATCTTCCTGCTTCCCCAACCTCCCAAAGTGCTGGGATTACAAGTGTGAGCCACCATTCAATCTTTAAAGACTTCTCTGATGAGATCGGTAGTGATATAAATAAGTGATTTTGGTATGGAATGATGAACATTTGTAAACTTCTATCATTCAGTGAATTGTTATCTTCCAAACAACAGTGCAGATGTTAAGAATCACTCCTGGGTAAAAGTTTCATTCAGGGTGCAAGACAGGTCAATGTGTTGTAATGCATCAGGACATGAAAGCTCATTGATATGATTTCAGATTCCACATAGCAGCTAATCTTTTCTTTTTCAAAATAACTTTTATTTTGAAATAGTTGAAGACTCACAAGAAGTTGCAAAAATAGTATAGAGAGTTCTATGTATCCTTCACCCAGCTCCCCGCAATGACAGTATCTTACACAAACAGATCAAAACCAGGAAAACGATGTGGGCGCAATTCTATTAATTCAAATACAACCCTCAATAGCATTTCGCTAGTTTTCATATGCACTTGTTTCTTTTCTTTTTGTCCAACTAACCTTCAGAAAACTACCATTTGTTGAGTTTTGGTGTTGCCATCAAAAAAAGATTTGGTGTTGGTATCAAAAAAGAACATCCACAATGATCAGAAAAAGGACATTAAAATATTCCTCCTCTTTCCAACTACTGATCTGTGTGAGGCAGTATTTTCTTCATATATTATTATTATTATTTTGAGACAGAGTCTCACTCTGTCACCCAGGCTGGAGTGTGATGGCACAATCTTCTCTCACTGCAATCTCCGCCTCCCAAGTAGCCGGGATTACAGGCACCTGTCATCATGCCTGGCTAATTTTTATATTTTGTAGAGATGGGGTTTCACCATGTTGGCCAGGCTGGTCTTGAACTCCTGACCTCAGGTGATCCGCCCACCTCAGCCTCCCAAAGTGCTGAGATTATAGGAATGAGCCACTATGCCCAGCCGATTTTCTTATATTTTAACCAAACACACATATCACAACAGGTCAAACATAGAATCCAACTAGCTTCAATTAGGCCAGGCATGAAAGAGGTTTGTAAAAATGTAAAACAGTATCATTTTTCTCATTAAACATTTATTTTTTATTTTAAAGACAGAGTCTCACTCTGTTGTCCTGGCTGGAATACAGTGGTGCAATTGCGGCTCACTGCAGCCTTGAACTTCTGGGCTGAAACAATACTCTTTCCTCAGCCATCTGAGTAGCTAGGACCACAGGTGTGTCCCATCACACCCAGCTAATTTTTGAAGTTTTTGGAGAGATGAGGGTCTCACTATGTTGCCCAGGCTGATCTCAAACACGTGGGCTCAAGTGATCCCCCTACTCTGGCCTCCCAAAGTGCTGGGTTTCGCTGAACGTTTTTGTTTTGGAAAATATAGTTATTTTTCCTTCAAGTGTTATATTAATATGCAATAAGATTATTTATAAATGAGTAATTTTTTATCTTAGTTTTCATCTCAAATGCCATCAACATTGATACATGTAACCCTCATAAACCAAAGCTCCCTGGGGCCCTCAGTGGTTTGCAGGATTCTAAGAGCTCAGTGCTCCGTAAGGTAATCTGGGTGCCTCCTCCCACAGAGCTCCTGGACTCTCTAAAAAAGACCAGAAACTTTTCATTCACTGATTTAAACACACATATTTGGGTCATACCATAGCTTATTCAGAGGAAATGAAAAGTTCAGAAGCTTCTAGAGTGATTGTCAATAGGGGAAATATGATACAAACTGTATATTAAAGTGACATTTTATTAGACTATTTACTACTTAGTCTAAATTCAAGTACAGTAGTCAAAGAAATTAGTTATTCATCAACTTTGTTGAATTCGCATCTTTCATTTTAGAATAACAGCAGACTTTAAGCATGTATTATTTTTCCAGTGTTCAGCTTAGTCTAAGACTGTGTGAGTCTGGTTTGATCCATTGCCGTGAAGAATACACAGACAGCAGCTGTAATGAGCAGATGCATTCCCTCGTAGAGAAGTTTTGGAGAAAATACACTCCATATAAATAAATGATAACGCAGAGATGTCACCAAAACAATATATGTGGAAACTGGAATAGAACAAATCAGTGCGTAGCAGAAGCAAGCATGACTCAGTGCCGAACTGCTGTTAATAAGAAAGAAAATGTGTATTAGCACCTGCCACTTACATACCACGCATGTAACAACACTTCTACTTTCAAAGAGACTCCAGTAGCTCCTGCCCTTGGACTAGAGGGCACCGTGTTCCTTCTTCCAGACACACATCCAGTCACTATGGTGCTGGGACAGGTGCCTCTCCAGATGCCCGAGATGGGAAAACCCATCCTGCCCCCTTGGAGGCTGTGTTCTAGTGAAGGAGGCAGGAGATCTGTTACCAGATACGTAACATGTCAAGAAGAGACAAATTAATGAAGAAAATTGAAGCAGAGTAAACAGAAGAAGGATGGGTGAGGGCCACCACGTCCCATACACACACCTTGAGCTCTCCAGAAATGCCTCTAAAATTTGACTGTATGTAAAAGTCACCTACAGTGTGTGCTGGAAGTGCCACTGTGGAGTCCCTCCCCACAGAAATCTGGATGTGGTTGGTCTGGGGTGGGCAGAGGTCTGCGTCTCCACAAGGCACAGAGGCGCCCGAGGGGACATGAGCTGCAGCCCCACCTGCTCAGCAGTGCCACCGTCTGCCACTGTTGTCTGTAAAACAGCTCTGAAAAACGCACCCCCAGACTTTGCACAGTTATTTAAAAATTACATATCCATGTGCTACCATATCACATGCATTATAAAATACAAACAATGAATAGAAAATCACAAAAGAGCGAGATACAAATAAACATAAATACAAGTTCTGAGCTTTTCTCCCTGCTGTTGTGTGGAGGACCATGTCAGTCCGTCTGGTCTGGGGACACTGGCCCAGCGGGGTTTGCTGAGCAAATCCACAGGGAAAGACAGCATTCTCAGAATAAGAGCCACCCCTCGAAGTATGTTAATGTACTCCCCTAGTTTTCAACCCACCAACACATTACAGAAATCTCTTCCTCAAAACAACTTCCTGTGAGTCTGTGATTATGGAAAAATGATAAATTCCATTATTTGGGCACTTTCCATGCCTCATCCATGACCTCTGATCAAGTCCTGTCAGAAAGGGCCCAGGGGGCAGCCCTCAGACCCTCAGAGGCCGGGCCTTCCAGGATCCAAATCTCAGTTCTGGCTTTCTGGCCTCACCGCAAAAGCAGCAGTGAGCGCTGAGCTGACCTGTCTGTGCTCTCTGTTCCACAAGTCCCACTTGGCGGCTGCCTGGTCTCTCTGTTCCGTATGTCCCACTTTGCCACTGCCTGGTCTCCCTAAGCATGACTTCCAGCGCTCACGGGGCAGCCTGTGCTGACTGCGCAGACACTCGTGCAAGCATGCAGAGACGTTCAGGGCACTGCTGACACAAAGCCAGGCGCCTCTAAGTCCAGTGTGGGTGGGGTGTGGGTGCTTCCACCACGGTGGACGGTTCCTTTGGCTCAGAGGCATTCATGCTGTTGAGAGCCTCAACACAGGTAAGCAGTGAGGGGCTACTTTTAGGGTGCGGAAAAGCTCAAAGGCAGGGCACAGGTGTGTGTCTGGGTGTGTGGGCCCTGCCACATGTCCTGTAAAGGGCTCCTCAGTCCTGTCAGCTCAGCAGCTCCGCCAGGTGCTACTTGAGGGTGTCCTGTAAGCGGATCCTGCTTCAGTGCTCAATGCTCAGGAAAGGGCGTCAACAGCTACGAAGGGCCAAGGACAGGGCTCTCTGGCCGGAGGTGCCTGGTGCTTCATGCTCCCAGCGACTGTCTCTGGCAGGGAGCTCAGGCTGACCCCTCCACAGCCTCACCTCAGCCCCTCACTGGCTCGCCATCTCCGGCCTTGGAGGGCCCCTTCTTCCTCCTGGCTTCTCCAAACACTCCTTCACCTCAGCCTGCCATGCACTCTGGTCAAACACTCAGACCCTGGGATCTCCCTGTGGGCGGCCCTGGTGCCTGTTTCCTTGCCAGGCCCAGGCTCCTTAGGCGGGTCCCCCAATCCCATACCGCTGGTCACCACTTGGTGTCCAGTCCCACAGGCCGGGGAACCCACAGGGAGGTGGACCCCAAGGTGTCCTCGACACACCCCCTGGTGACAGCAACACCCGGGAAAAGTTGAACAGACGCTGCAGGAAGCTTCGTGGCTAAGTGGGCCGTGACCCCATCCTACCCAGACAGTGCGCGGGAAGCTGCGGCTTAGACATGGTACCATCTTGACTTCAGTTTAACGGTTTTTAGCGTTACCCATCTAGAAGATGGCGGCTTGCAGTTCCCACCACCTCGGCAAAGAGCCATGTGCACTGCAGGGGAGCAGGCAGCCCGGGGTGCCAGCCTGACGCCGGCCCCTGGAACAGAGGGTTGCCAACCACTCAGGGCCACGTTTTTGACCTGCTGGAAATGTATTTTCTGTCTACCATTTAGACCTAGTTACAGTTTTCCTACTGTACTGAAACAAAATAGAAACCACGAGTAAAACTTGATGCTTTAAGCTTTTAAAAGGGAAGGAGAAAACCCTGTAAAATGACGGAGAAATGCTCCTTGACTAGGAAAAGTATCATGTGACACTCTCCAAAGGATCAAAATGCCTTCACCTCACTTTAAAAACATGCTTCCATTTGTCTTTTTCCCTCCCAAATACAAACTGCCTGGCCGGGCACAGTGGCTCAAGAGGTCAGGAGATCGAGACCATCCTGGCTAACACGGTGAAACCCCGTCTCTACTAAAAATAGAAAAAACTAGCCGGGTGTGGTGGCGGGCACCTGTAGTCCCAGCTATTCCGAGGCTGAGGCGGGAGAATGGCGTGAACCCGGGAGGCAGAGCTTGCAGTGAGCCGAGATCACGCCACTGCCCTCCAGCCTGGGCGACACAGTAAGACTCCGTCTCAAAAAAAAAACAAAAAACAAAAAAACAAACCGCCTGGCTATATAAGAGGTGAAAAGTGCCTGGTCCATCAAACTGTAATCTGCAAGCCCCAGGGCAGCTGCAAGGCCAATGACCAAACCTACGGAGAGAGGAGCCGGGCAAGTGCTTCCAGCCCTCAGTCCCCAGCTGGCCACTGGCAGGTGTGCTGTCCACACAGCAGGTGCTTGATCACGCCGTGCACAGCTGCAGCACATCCTTCTCCAGGGTGGAGGCGGGTGCACCTCCATGCGCTCACACCCGCTTGTCCTGACACCTGACCACACGACGTGCTGACAGCCCACCCCGGACGGCCGAGGACGGGGCCTCCTGTTTCTATAAGCCCAGTGTGAGCACGCAGCTGGCCTCACACAATGAGAGAAAGACGTCCCAGGTCAGCTGCTGAGAGACCAGCGGGCGCTGAGCAGGGGTCTCACGGCAGATGTTTGTTTCTACACAGAACCTAAGTCGGGACGGACATCTCCACACAGCCCCGCCACGGGGGGCGTCTCCCAGGCTGGTCTGTTGGTGGCTTCCGCCCCCGGAACCTCAGCTTTCTGCTGTGATGACAAGCTCAGGGGTGACTGTAAACTACGGGGGTCTGTCCACAGACTGCCCCAAAGTGGGCGTGTCAAGCGTCCACAGGCACCTGAAGAAAATACAGGTGAATCGCAGGTATTCCTGTCCTTGGGAAGCTTGCAGTCTGGCCAGGAAGCGATTCTCACCTTGGAAAGGCTCCCATGTCAGCTGTGGGAAGCACGTGCCCTGCTAAAGCAAGGCCAACGCTCCCTGAGAGTGACTCAGGGAACCCTGAGAGTAACCGAGGGGTCCAGCCCGGGCCGCCGAGTCTGCGGGGCGTGGGCACCTCCACCATGGTGGATTGGACGGTTCCTTTGGCTCAGAAGCATTCATGCTGTGAGAGCCTCAACACAGGAGGTGAGCGGCCAGGAGCTCCTTTTAGGGTGGGAAAAGCTCAAAGGCAGGGCACGGGTGTGCGTGCCTGGGTGCGTGGGCCCTGCCTGCATGTCCTGTGAAGGGCTTCTCAGTCCTGTCAGCCCGAGGACACCTCTGTGGAATGTCGACGGGGGCTGGGCATCTGGGTCTGGAGGCAAGGGCAAGGGTCCCTGTGGCCTGGGTCTCAGGAGCTGGTCTGGGGAGGGGAGTAAGGTGGGAAGAGGGCCTGAGTGGAGCTGAGAGGAAGACCTGGTGAACGAAGCTGTGGAGCAGAGCCAGAGGGCGGAGCGGGGCCACAGAAACGTGCAGAGAGCTCTGTGGAGTCACCGGGAGCTCCGCAGGAGAAGCCGCTAAGTGTCCCGGGAGGGCTGGCATGGGGACTCGGCAGTCAGCACCGCGAGACTGCTCAGTCATGGGAGGACGTAGGAGCCCTCCAGCCTCACTGCTCAGCAGAGGCCACAGCGCGCTCCCTGGGGCTCCCGGCAGGACTGGGGCCTCTGGTCACCACAGGACACACGCGAAGCTCTGGCTGACGTGCCGAAAGCCACCCAGCACGTGCCTCAGACGCTCGCCTGCTGCGGAGGAGGCCGTGCCATGGGACGCGATTTCAGCACACGGAGAAACGCACAGGTGCTGCGGGGATTCGTGACTGTGGCTGGCAGCAGGGACGAGCGTGGAGCACGAGGCACTCTGGCAGATGCCGCAGGGGCCACTAGCCCCTGCAAGGCTGTGAACCCTTCTAAGTGCCCCCCATGGAGCCCCCAGCAACTCCCATTTTACAGATGAGAAAACCAGGCACATGTGAGTCAAATACCTTTGCGGGCCCTGGGGTCTCTGCCAGACCAAGCTGGGAGGTACAGAATCAACCTCCCTGCACTCCACTCACACCTGACTCCGCCAGGCCAGGCACGGAGGCTGCTGTGGGGAACATGCTGTGGGGAACAGAGCTGGTGAAGCCCTTGACTCATGAAGCCGCCTTTCTTGGGGGAGCAAGAGAGAAACATGATGAGGAAGCAGAGTGCGTGCGGCGCTGGGAACGCTGCAGAGGAGACAGGCATGTGGATGGGGGGCTACACCCTTGATCAGGGGTCCCCCAGCGGAGGGGACATCTGCACAAAGCTGCTAGGAGACAGGCGTGTGGACTGGGGGGGCTGCACCCTTGATCTGGGGTCCCCTGGGGGAACTTCTGCACAAAGCTGCCAGGAGACGTGTGGGTGTCAGTGAGGAAACCTCAGGCTCACTGGAGGGAACGAGGCGGACCAGGCAGGAGAGCATGGAGGGCAGGCCGGACGCAGCTTGAAGGGACTTCTCAGCAACAGGGGACAGGACTCAGGTCTCTGAACTTCCCTGTGCGCCCCCCTTGTTTTTCCAACCCAACTCATCAGCCTATGTGTAGAAGACACATGCCCCCAGCTACTCAAGGACGACTCAGAACAGGCACGGCCCCAACCAGGAGCCTTCTCCAGGGTCCTGCGCGCTCAACCAGGGTCTCTGGGGCCGAGAGCCGTCTTTTATCTTCATGTCCCAAAGGGGAAGGACTACCCACCCTCCATCTGGCCACCAGCCAGCAGACAAATCTGGGGGGCAGGAAAGGAATTTTCCTTCCTGTGTCTCTAGAAACCATGTGCTGGTGTGACCTGGAGAGCCCAGCGAGACCCCGTGAGACCTGAGCCTGGGGAGCCCAGAGAGACGCAGTCAGACTCGACTGTGGGGAGCCCAGCAAGACCCCGTCAGACCCGACCCTGGGGAGCCCAGCGAGACCCCATCAGACCTGACCCTGGCCCTACACGGACCGCCCAGGCTGGCCTCTGGCCCTTGAACTTTAGACTGTTGCTTATTTAAGGAAAAGAAAACTGTTGGAAAGACTGTTGGATCCATGCAGCTCAGACCCCCTTGCCTATGGAACAAAGTAGGACCCTTAAAACCAGGCAGCCGGCCCCAGAACTGTGCTGAACAGCAGAGGGGCACCTCACCTGCGTGTTTCTGAGCTGAGGAAGTACACTAAGTGGCTGGCCCAGAGCACAGGCCCCGCATACGTCCCAAACGCTGTCAGGAGCACGGCTGGGATTTCCACGTAGGTGTCTAAACCCACGAAGCCTGCGGAGATGTCCACGGTGGCAATGTTGTTGGAGTTGCCCTGGAATACAGGAGAAGAGCTGAGGCCTCACAACACGTGGCATCAACAGCCATGATGTTAGCGTGAAACGTGTACGCAGCCCAGATACCCACGCCAGCACAGACACACGTGTGCTCAGAGGTGGCTGCCCAGGCATTCCTTCAGACCGCCGAGCTGGCCTTGCCTGGGTGGCACCCCCTCCCCCGCTTGCAGTGCCCAGGCTATGGAGGGGCACGTGAGCTGTCCGTGCAGAAGCTGTGGCCCCCTCTGAGGAAGGACACACACAGACTGGCTGGCTGACTGCGGCACATCTCAGACCTCTGTCCAGACCCATCGACTTTTCTTCAGCACATGGACCTCCCCTCAAGGACCCCCATCCGAGGGGGCGCATATGGCCCTGAGAGGCACAGATGCTGGGCCCAGCCAAGGGGGGAGTTGGGCTGAAGACTACAACGGGCACCCAGCCAGGTCCCATCTACGGAGAGGCGCTGCGAGTGGGTTACATGGAGGAGGGCAGGCCAGTCGCCAGGGGAGCACAGCCCTGGTACAAAGTGGTAACTCACATCTGGCTTACGTATCAGACCATGAGGACTCACTTGGTCTCGTCAAACTTCATCTGTCAAGATTCTGGCCAGTCCCGGCCCAGCCCTGGTAGGTAACTCTCTGCAGGATGCAAGGGCTGATGCCACACAGCTTACCCTGCTCCTAGTGATTCTGGATCCCAAAAAGAGGTCTTCTGAGAGACCCTGCCTCTCTGGTCCCAGGCCCTGCCTCTCCATAGGCCCTAGCTCTCCATTCCAAGAACCCGCCTCCACTCCTAGGCTCCACCTCTCCACTCCCAGGTCGGGCCTCTCCATTCCTAGGCCCCTCCTCTCTACTCCCAGGCCCCACCTCTCCATTCCAAGACCACACCCTTCCACTCCTAGGCCCCTCCTCTCTGCTCCCAGGCCCCGCCTCTCCATTCCAAGACCACACCCTTCCACTCCTAGGCCCCTCCTCTCTGCTCCCAGGCCCCGCCTCTCCATTCCAAGACCACACCGTTCCACTCCTAGGCCCCACCTATCCATTCCTAGGCTCCTCCTCTCTGCTCCCAGGCCCTGCCTCTCCACTCCCAGGCCCTGCCTCTCTACGCTCCATCTTTACTGACTCTGATGTCTGTCACTTGCCTGTCATGCTGACCTTTCCTCAGAAACTTATGACATCTACAGTCTGACAGCACATGTCTCTATCAAGCCCAATGAAGACCCCAAGCCCAACAAAGATCCCTCTCCAGAACCAGAACTGTTCATGTCCACAAAACACTGGCTGGGTGTTCACCAGCTTGACTCCTTCCTCCCTTTCCATGCAGACAACTGTGGGGCCAGGGGGTCCCCATGTCATGTTGATGCTGCTTCCTCAGTATCTCACAGATGTGTGTTGACTCCTATCCCTGTTGTCTTAGGCCCCAGCCCTTCGATTTGGCTTCCCCTGAGACCCACTGGACTCGCGGCTACCGCCTCTCCTGGACGGCACCTCCCCAGTCACGTGAATCCTCCACTTGGAAGCCCTTCTGCAGAGAGACCGAGGAGACAGCAAACAGGCAGAAGCAGCAGGAGACCCTGGAGGGCAGCGGGAGGACAGAGTCCCAGACGCCACGATGGGAGCAGGGGAGGACGACACCTGGGAGGCCACTGTGGCTCTGAGCAGGCTCAGCCAGGCACAGAGACTGCCAGCCATGCTGACATGTCTGTAGCTGCACAGCAGCTTTACCTGCATGACTTCATTTAAGCCAACAGTCCTGAGGTGCTTCGTAATTATCCTCGTCAAACAGGGAGGAAACAGAGGCAGAGAGACCCGGGGACTGGGTGAATGTGAAGGGCCAGCAGATGAGCAAGGGCAGTCACATTCCTGATCCCTGGTCTGTTAAGGAACTGCCCAGTTGAGGGCAGGAAGCAGGGATGGGCAGCAAAGCCACAGGTTCCTCCCAGAGGAGATATAACATTAAGGGGCAGCAGACTCAGCCTCAAAACAGGAGGCGTGGGGAGGCGGAGAGACCAGGGAGGGCTGGCTCCTGGGGAGGCCGGGAGACCACTATCCCCGGTTTACAGATAAGGAAATGAAGGTGTGACGAGCCTGCCGGAGGCCACCTGGCTTGAACGTGCTGGACACCAGCATCCAGGCCCGCAGTTCTGCTGGGGACACCCTTGTGCCTTGTGTGGACACGGCAGGGAAACCTGCAGGGGCCTGAGCGGGTCAAAGGGTCGGGGAAGCAACAGGATGGGGCTAAGAAGCTGGCCACTGGCCACCTACTCATTGTACGTGAAGACACAGACTTCTGTAACGTCACGCCTACCCCACCTTTGGGCTTCAGGATCAGAGGGACAGACATACAGACAGAAAATCCTGCAACCGTGGGCTGTTCCATGGGAAAGGCTGGGAACACCGGGAAAGGAGGAGAGGATGGAGGAGAGGCCCTGTCGGGACACAAAGAACTGCACAGCCTTCTGGGATGAGACAGCGGAGAGGCAGACAGCGGTGCACACCAAGAAAATACAGACCTCAGGGTAAAGACAAAAATGGAACCACGATGCTCAGCTGGTGCAAAGTGACTCAGCCTAGGAGTCGGGGCTGGAAGGAATCCAGCAAGTCTGTGCCCGCTCTCCTGAGGTTGCCGGGAGGCTGGATGAGGCTGGATCCCTCTGATGCCCCATCTACCTGTCCATCTATGTCTCTTCATAACTGAGGTGGTTTGGGCTTGTCTGAGATGGGTCTTTAACACTGGACAGAAGCCCTTGCGACTCACCAGGCCTCAGGGAGCTCTCGGGGGGAACAAACGGCCCCCAGTGTGGACAGCCCAGACACCAGGGGCAAAGGGCATGAACGAGAACAATTATTATATCCATCAATGAAGCAAGTGAACAACGGGATGTCTGTGCTTCCTGAACTGCCTGTAATAAATAAACCCAGGCCTGGCCCGGCAGAGCAGCAATCTGCTGTCTTAAGCACCCACATATCCACACGTGGGACGTCTGTCTTAAACGACCGGCTGTACTTTATCTTATAAAATACACACGGGAGTTCGGCATCATTGCCATACTGACAGTTCTTTCGCTAAACAAACATTGTAACTTTCCAACGTCTGGTAAAATTTTCTCAAAGAAAAATCTAAAATAAATATGTAAAAAGTGAAGTCTTCTACCCATGATAATAATGAAAACCTACCTGAAAATAGAAGAAGGCTTGCCCAAACCAATAATGCATCACAGTAATCTCAGCCGCATCGTGCCTCAGGGGCTTCCAGATGAACTTAGTCATGAGAGTCTGAATCAAGAGACTAAATGCTAAGACCGGAAGATTATGTGGTCTAAAGAGCAAGGCTGCCAGAAGAACTAATCCACTATGTATCTCCCATAAACCTACAGTCTTGAGTTTGAAGTCTGCAGCAATGACTTGAGATTTAAGTAAGTCTTTGGTGCCCGTGAACAGAATGCCAAGGACAAAGATATAAACAAAACGAGCTTCAATAATACCCCTAAAAAAAAGCAAAACAAGTTAGATTCATTAGCACCAGTGAGAAAAATTCAAAAACATTTTCCCATGAAAAACACACCTATCTGCCTAGGGAACCAGTAAATGTCCCAGCACTGCTGGCTAAAGGAGCTGCGGCACCCTCCCTACCCCCCAGGGCCCGTCACGGCAGTGGGCATGTCTCCTCCGCACAGCAGCCCTGAGGAGCCACTGCCAAAGGCCCACAGGTGTGTCCTCGTGCAGACTCTTCTGCTGGGGTTGGTTTCAGGGAGATCTTCTTACTCATTTGGCCCGAGGATCACCTGGTGGCACCACCCAAGGTGCCCTCGTGGCCCGCCTGCTTTGCACAATTAAAAAAAACTCAATGCACTGGTATAAGATTCACCTCTAAAAAACTGCTATAAGTTCATAAACGTTAACTGTACAACTGGGCAGATTTAAAGAAGCATTTGCACATTCGCAGGTACACACATATGCAGTTATGGGGACACAAGCACCTGCATGTTTACTGGCGCACACACATGCAATGGTGCAGTCGTCCAACCTGCCGGCTCTGGAAAAAGGCAGAGCTCTGCTCAGCCCAGGCCCTGCTGCTCACCGGCTCTCCGACTCGGGGCGTGTCAGTCAAGACTTCTGACCCTCAGCTTTGCTGTTTGTGAAATGGAGAGAAAATGGTTCTACACTTCACAAAGTCATCCTTGGAATTAAGCAAGGGAATGCAGAGAGTGTCTGGCACACAGTACGCTCAGTAAATACTAAGTACTCTTATGATGGTTATCTGTAAAGGATACAATTACCAAAAAATTTCATCTCACAAAACACGTATGTTCCTAAAACAGTATTTTAAATAAGTTTTGTAAATGAAATACTTCATATATCCTGCAAAAGCTGATCATTTTAAATATCATAAATTTTTTATATCACCGTAATATTGTGAAAACTGAATTTTCCTATATTAGATTTTCTTAGAAAGTTTTGTACATTAAGAAATTAAACTTTGGTGGCTGGGCGCGGTGGCTCAAGCCTGTAATCCCAGCACTTTGGGAGGCCGAGACGGGCGGATCACGAGGTCAGGAGATCGAGACCATCCTGGCTAACACTGTGAAACCCTGTCTCTACTAAAAAATACAAAAAACTAGCCGGGCGAGGTGGCGGGCGCCTGTAGTCCCAGCTACTCCGGAGGCTGAGGCAGGAGAATGGTGTAAACCCGGGAGGCGGAGCTTGCAGTGAGCTGAGATCCGGCCACTGCACTCCAGCCTGGGTGACAGAGCCAGACTCCGTCTCAAAAAAAAAAAAAGAAATTAAACTTTGATCAGTTTCGTTCAAACAGCCTGAGCGCTGTATACCATGTGCCTGGCAGTGTGGCTGTCACGAGGGGCCCACATCCTGGCTGAGGAGCTGGGGTCAGATACCTGGCAACCCCCACAGGTCAAGCTGTGTGCCAAGCTGAGAGTGAATTATAGGCCCATCTGCATTCAAAGAAGGGAGAAATCAGCAAAGGTCACAATCACTGGAGAAGTTTCATAGAAGGGACTGGTTTCTGTGTCAAGAGAGGATGGCAGGGCAGGAGGGTGGTGAGCAGGACGGTGGTGGGCAGGAGGGTGGTGAGCAGGAGGGTAGTGAGCAGATGCAGGCATCATCTGGGGCCTTTGGTGGGTCCTCCTCCTCCCCTGGCCGGGCAGCACCTGATCCTGCTCATCCAGGCCCACCCCACTTCCACCTCCACTCCAGCCATCCCTAGGCTTCTGAGTGGAGGAGAGTCAGGAACGGAGTGCAAAGGATTTCAGACTATCAGTGGATGGCAACGCCTGAGGGACTGACCGGAGAGAGGCAGCTGTTACAACGATTTAGAGCCAGGATGCATCTGCAGCCAGGACCTATGTACAATCGGGACAGATGGGGACAAAGGATGGAAGCACTTTACAGGAAGAAGGTGAACCAGGCAGTGAGGGTGGAAAGAAAAGGCACACTGGCTAGTTCTGGACACTAGCAAATTACATGCTGCAGGAAGCAGGCCAGGGAAGGGAAGAGGGCCAAGGTCTTCAGATGAGTGATGCTGAAATTCAGTGCACAGATCTGCGAGGAAACGAATTTATTCACGCACTGCATCCTAAACACACACCCCCAAATGTAACATCCATTTGGATGAGCCCAAAGTCTCAGATTCCAAAGACACAGTCTTTGAGACATCTCCACAGAACACTGCTGGTACCTGCCCGTCAGCATCCTCTCCACACTGAGGGTCTGCTACACTGCCACTGCCTCAGCCAGGCCACAGCTCACCCTAACCCCCAACCCTTACTCCCCACTCAGCCAGGAGGTATTTCCAGGAGTGCCCCGGAGCCCCACGGCCACTCCTCAGACTGGCCACAGCCCTTAGCAGTCACCTTGACTTTTGCTCTGGTTAGAAAAGCAACACTTGTTAACTCTAGACATCGCTAAGATACAAAAATAAGTAAAAAGACCACAATCTATGATTTCGGGTCCTAAATATAATCATCAGTATTTTCAGTATGTAGTCTTTCATATTAAGTATGAAAAAAAAAAAACAGGTACACACTTAGTAAGGTGGGGTCATACCACCGTTTTACAGCCCACTGTTCCACCACATGCTTCTCTGTTCTGTGCAAACAGGCTGCTAACAGCCAGAAGACTCCTTTACAGAGCACTGACCTCACTGGGAGGATCACTGTATTGCTGCTGGATAGTTACCCCGGTTGTTCCTTTTTGCAAGTGTGAAGGGCACTTCAGTGGGCACGCCTCTGTCCCATCCAGGCTCCTGCCTCTGCTTATATTCTTGAGGTAAATGGAAATAGAGTCAGCTATATAAGTTTAAACAGAGGGTCACCCACACGTTACAAGCTGCCCTCCAGAGCGGCCTCTGCTCATCCCACTCCGGAGGATGAGAAGGAGCCTGTTTCACCGCAACACCGTTAAAACCAGAAACACGGCTGCCTTGACACGAAGAAAATGGTCCTCCTGACTGAGCCCTCCCACCAATCGGCAGGAGCTCCTGGCCCCTCACGGGGGCTTGTTACAAATTATGAGGACGGTGTGATTTTCCAGCAAGCTTCGTCTCCCAACTGCTGGGAAACATCCACTCGTCATCCTCATCGTCAATCACACCCTGACCAGGAAAACAGAACCCTGGTCATCACGTGCTGCCACTCACTTAGAAACCAACTCATACTCATCTGTCTGTCCCATCACACACCTCGAAGGTTTTATTTTAAATTAAAAAAAATCTTACTTCCAAGTGATTTCTCTTCTAAAAGTAACACATAAAACATAAAAAGTGCTAACAACGGGGCTGGTGGGGGTTTTCTTAGTTACACTTCAGCAGCTGTTGACACAATCACAATTCACAAATACCAAACTCCAGTGCTGTGAAGACTGGCAGGGTCTTCTCAGTCCATCAGAGAGTAAACTGGTTCTACGTTCCCCGTGTCTGCCAGTTCATCAGAGAGTAAAGTGGTTCTACGCGCCCCGTGTCTGCCACGCACTTACTTGGAAATGTCCTGGCTGTCCGGCCGCCACGGGAACCGGACACTCCCGATGGCTGCCCGGTAGCAGTAGACGCCCAGCAGCCCCAGCGCCAGGGCAGCCTTGGACACAGAGGAGCACCCCCTCTGCACCAGCACAAAAACCATGAGGAGGGAGATGGCAGCCAGGACAGAGAGCTCGGCTTTGTGATCAGAGCTGAAACGAGATGGAGAACGCCAGCATTACAGCAAGCAAACAGCGACGAGATCAATCTGCGCTGAGTGGCTTTCAAAGGACTGTATTAAAAAATAGCTGATTTCCCAAAAACCAAAGATTACACGAAATTGTTGGCTTTTATTTTCAAACGAAGGTTCTTAAAGTGTAACAAATAAAAGACGGTCAACCTCAGTGGGGTGT
Organism: Piliocolobus tephrosceles; assembly: GCF_002776525.5. Classification (NCBI taxonomy): domain Eukaryota; kingdom Metazoa; phylum Chordata; class Mammalia; order Primates; family Cercopithecidae; genus Piliocolobus; species Piliocolobus tephrosceles. The sequence goes on from NC_045436.1 coordinate 184,150,469, forward strand.
GGTGGCTCACGACTGTAATCCAGCACTTTAGGATGCCAAGGCAGAAGGATCGCTTGAGGCCAGGAGTTTGAGACCAGCCTGGGCCACATGGTGAGACCTCATTTTATTTAAAAAAAAAAAAAAAATGGCCGGGCGCAGTGGCTCAAGCCTATAATCCCAGCACTTTGGGAAGCCGAGACGGGCGGATCACGAGGTCAGGAGATCGAGACCATCCTGGTTAACACGGTGAAACCCCGTCTCTACTAAAAAATACAAAAAACTAGCCGGGCGAGGTGACGGGCGCCTGTAGTCCCAGTTACTCGGGAGGCTGAGGCAGGAGAATGGCATAAACCCGGGAGGCAGAGCTTGCAGTGAGCTGAGATCCGGCCACTGCACTCCTGCCTGGGTGACAGAGCCAGACTCCGTCTCAAAAAAAAAAAAAAAAAGTCAACTTGAACTCTCACTTCTCATTCACAAATAGGTCTCCCATCATCAGAGCTGGATGCCCAGAGGCCAGGCAGTGACAAATATATAGAGTCCTCTTGTCCCCTGGTACCCTCTTGGGGGCAGGCCTGCATCTACCAGCTCACCTCCTCCTCCTGCCTTCTCCCATTAACTCGGTAACGCACGATACGTCCCTAGACCCACATGGCCTCTCACAGGGTCTGCCGTCAGGAGATGGTGCAGAGGTTGACAGCTCGTCAGAGAGCAGAGCCCGAACTCCTGACCGCACTGCAGTGGTGCAGCACCAGCCAGCCCTGGCCTGAGCATGAGGCGGTGACGGCCGGGCTCCCTTCTGTTTCTTTCACGGCAGCTCTCACTTCAAAGCCTCCCAGGATGGGAGGGGGAGACTGGGGCCACACGGGGGACTGGGCCTCACCCCAGGAAGGGGCACCTGTGTGTTTTTGTATTGTTGCTTTTAAAATGGCACATGTTTTTACACAATCTTCAGGACTGTTATAATAATAAAGTAGAACAACTGTAACAATGTAATTGTTACTGTCAGAAATTACATGAATGTGCGCTGTCTCAAAATACCGTAATATTTTCAGACTACAGGTGACCTCGGGTAAGCAAAACTGCGGATAACATTTTCAGACTATGGTTGACCTCAGGTAAGCAAAACTGCGGATAATGCCGTGGGGGATGGCTCTTGCATGTGGGGTGGAAAGCCAGCCGGTTCTCTCCTAATGCTTTCATTTTCCAGGAAAGTCAGGAACAAGGGGTCATAGTGCTATTCCCGGACACGGCGCTCCGGGACACACCCTGCTCTACACGTCTGGGATCCGACCCTGAAGCTGGCGTGCCCAGCACAACCTCCCGTCAGCCCATACCCCCTCTGCTTCCTCACCTCCGGAGCGGGGACCAACCAAAGTCCTCTCTCCGGGGTTGCTCTGGAAAGAAAACGTGTGGGCACGCGGCAGGCAGATTACCTGAAGGACCCAATCTGTGATGACTTTGGTTACCAAGGTTTTAGTAATTTAGTTAATGCTTAGCCTCCCACAAGAATTACTTAATCAGAAGAATCTGTAATTTCGCAGCTTCTGATGTAAATTTACAAGTATCTTCCAAAAGAACCGTGACACTAACGTGGCCCCAGGAATCCTCACATGCTCACCAAGACTGAGTCTCACCACTCAGTTCTGTTTCTCTGCCTCAGCAGGGATGAAGTCACACCCTGTCATTTGACCGGAAGTACCCTCATTACTAGGACTGGGCATTTCTCTTTTCCTTCTGCTGGCATTCCTTAAAGGAGTTCTCTGCAGTGACGAGACCGCAACCCGTGCCTGTTACTCTCATCGCAGACACTGTTTCATTTTGCTGTTCTTCTTTTACTTTAGTTTCCTAAGTCTTCACTGCCAGATAATTAAAATTTAAAGTCTAGACAAATCTTAATTATTTTTCTGTCCTAGTTTCTTATATTTATTTTGAGCCTTGCTTGAAATGATTTGCTACACTTCCTAGGCGGTTTTCCAGTTGCCAATGAAAGGCTCAGGAGGTGGCTGAATTCCTCCACACGGCTCTTACCCTTCAGGGTGAGGAGAGAGAAAAGGAAGGATGGAGAGGAGAAAGGAGGGGAGCTGAGGACAAAGCTGGCCCACAGACGCTGCACCCACCTTGCCTGGCTGACCCCATCCTTGCTGCTGCCCTGGGGATCATCGGCAGTGGGCTATGGGTCTGGGGGAATGACATGGCTTAGATGTTTGTCCACTGCAAATCTCACATTGAACTTGGACGTTCAGGCTGGGCACACTGGCTCACATCTGTGATCCCAGCACTTTGGGAGGCCGAGGTAGGTGGATCACTTGAGTTCAGGAGTTCGAGACCAGCCCAGCCAACATGGTAACACCCCGTCTCCACTAAAAACACAAAAATTAGCCAGGCATGGTGGCGGGCACCTGTAATCCCAGCTACTCAGGGGCCGAGACAGGAGAATCTCTTGAACCGGGGGGGCAGAGGTTGCAGTGAGCCGAGATCGTGCCACTGCACTCCAGCACGGGTGAGACTGAAACTCCGTTTCAAAAAAAAAAGACACTGGACCTCCAGGGTTGGAAGTGAGCCTGGTGGGAGACGTCTGGGTCATGGGGCCAGATCCCTCATGAATGGCTTGGTGCCATCTTCGCAGTAATGAGCGCATTCTCGCTCTGGCTGTTCACAAGAGAGCTGATGTTTAAAAGCACCAGACACCTCCCCCATCCCTCTCTTGCCCCTGCTCTCGCCACATGAAGTGCTGTCTCCTGCTTTGCCCTCCGCCATAACTGCCAGTTTCCTGAGGCCTCTCCAGGAGCAGACGCCAACACCATGCCTCCCGTGCAGCCTGCAGAGCTGAGAGCCAAGATGAACCTGTTTCCTTACACATGACCCGGCCTCAGGTATTTCTTTACAGCAACCCAGGAATGGCCTGACACAGGGAGACGCTGAGTGATGGGCGGGGGGCACACAGCCTGGGGGATCCGGAACAAGCCATTAGCAAGCCTGACCCCCAGATGACATCTTTACTATAGCATGATCATTGAAACACAAGTTTTCAATCACAGACCGTTACAGTGGTTCAGCACTAATAAATCAAACCTATTAGGCTAGCCCCAGATAAATTCACCTCTCAACACTGATTCTAGTATCTAGTAGAACACTGGTTTTAGTATATTTTCCCAGTTCTTCAGATCTCAAAATACTATCCCATTCTTAATATGAAAAATGATCTCAATTGAAAAAAAGAAGAGCTTGGCAGGTGACCGATTGGCTGTATAAAGTCTGGCCTGTGACCACAGGCCCACGCTCTCACCTGGTGAGCCAGTGGCCGAGGTCAGGCCGGTGAGCCCACTGCACACCTGTCTGGTTGAGAGAGCGCAGCAGCCGGCAGCAGGCCAGTATCAGCCACGGACTGGCCAGCACCATCCACTTCTCGTGGCCTCTGAGTACTTGGGAGGGAGAGGGGCTTCTGTGGCCTTTGTCTCGCTCCAGCGCATCACAGGCAGACCCGTCCTGCCACGCTGCTGTGGCCCCGTCAAGCCCTTGCTCCACATGGAGGCCACATGGAGGCTCACTGTCGTCTCCCAGAAAGTAGTTTCTGTAGGTTTCTTGGCTCAGAGCTAGACACAAGGTGTTCACAAGGAAGTACCAGGTCTGGTGTTCCTCCTCCACGAAGCTGCTGGCACCCAGGCTCAAGACGTGGCCCGCCGTCCCTAGCAGAATAAGAAGGTCTAGCTCTGACCACCTTGAGCTGGGATGCACGGGGTTCTGTAAAAAGCAAAGCGCATTTTGTAAGAGACAGTCTGACAATTACGCACATCTTGCTGCATGTCAAGGCCTTGTTCACAGCAGAGAATGTCCTGGACACACACCGTTGTTCCTCGTACCCAGTACCTGAGCCCCTACTCTGGAACAGCCCCCTTCTGCTCCAGTGACAGGAACCCTCCTCTTGGGACGCAGCCTGCAGAAGTGGAGACGCCCTCAGCCCAGGCAGGGGAGCCGGGACACAGCACAGCCAGCCAGCTGTTCTCCCACTGGACGGCAAGTCCCAAGCTGAGTGACAAAGACTGAAATGGTCAGAACCCTCTGGGCAGTGATGCAGCCCAAAGAGCTTGCCCAGAGGCTCCTGGCCCTGGCCCTCCGTGCTCCTGCGTCCAGGCTCTTGAAGATCTCTGGTCTTCAGATGGGCATTGCTAGTTCCTGCTTCTTGAAACCAAAGAACTCCAACAATACATCCCACCAAACCAGACCTCGAATTTCTCATGAATGTTCCAGAAATCCAGAAAGTTTCCACTAAAATGGTTAATTCTGTTGAAAGGACAAAGTTGACATCACAGGACTGTCCCTTAAATATATGAACTTAAAGCAGTCAAAATCAAAGATGAGGACTCAATTATTGCCATTTATTCTTTTGGTAACTATATATTGCCTGCCGCTAGGTACTAATTCAATAGAGGGAGAGAAAGCATGAGCCCAGGTGGGCCCGAGATGCAAGCGTGGATGCAGATCATCCTGGCTCCGAGGAAGCCTGTGGCCTGATCGCAACGCTGTGTCTCGGTCAGACACTCAGCACAGGGCCTCTGACAGCTCAAGCCAAGAGGGGATAAGGGCTGTGCAGGGCTGGGGTGGGGGCCAACAGTCCTGCTGCCACTGCACTAAGTCACTTCATCCTGGACTCTGGATCTGAGTGCGACCATCCACCTCTTTCTCACTGCCTCGCCACCACTCCCCAGCTAACAAATGAAGGTGTCTGAGGCCAAAGACAAAGAATTCCAACAGACAACATCCGCCTTGGAAAGAAATCTGGACCTGATGAGGCAGGATGCATTCTGGAGGCAGCAGGACGAGTGGGGCGACCAAGTCTCCTTTTGACCCTCCTGAGTGCCCAGGACAACTGTCTCTTCTTCCCTCAGCTGCAGCTCCCACACCTCTGCTGGGAGGCTGTCTGATTCACTCACCCTCTCAGTGGGAGGTTCACTCCTCTGTGACCACCAGCTCTTTACAATCACCTCTGTGACAGTCGCAGGAACCTAGCTTTCCAAGAACTAAGGCATGTGACCTGACAGCACAGATGTGAACACCTGTGTCAGGACACCCTGAGGCCTGGGATAAGGCTGCTCCAAGTCCTTCCCAGAGGCCCCCTGTCCAGGGCACTGCCAGCACTTGGCACACACCAGCTCTGTTCAACGAAAGTCTGGTAAACGAAAGGCAGCCTGAAATAATAAGAACAGCCTGAGCAGGACCACATCACATTCCTAGGAACCAGCCGTACGTACCTTCCTGGAGGTGTTTCCACCCACAAGCACGTTGGTCAGAACAGACACGATCACACACAGCAGCGCCGAGGCCAGCACCATCACCCCACCTGCCGCCAGCCACGAGAGGCCACAGAAGTAGCAGGAACTTTCAGCTGAGGTGCACACAATGACGTGAACGGCCGAAAGAACCAAGATCACCAAATAAAAGAGCAGAGAAAACCCAGGAGATGACAGTGGGACTTCCAGCTCAGCCTTTCTGTGCAGTGCCTGTGGGACGCTGAGCAGGAGCAGGGTGAGAACCTGGAACAGAGAAACAGCAGCGTTCACAGACTGCTGGGCTTGGAGAAACCCACTTAAAACAAGTCCAGCTCCCACTCTCGTGTCAGCTGTCCACACAGTAAAAACAGAAAAGCAAGCTCAGGAAAAGACGATTCCTAATTAACTGCCCCAAAATGCATGGCGTGATTTTTTTTCATCACCTGTAGCAATACTGAGTGAGGCCAATTGACACCTGACAATACTCTGGGTCTTGTCACAAATCAGGACACACCACGAAAGAGTTAAACAAGAAAATTAATATTTTCCCATTTTTTATAACACCAAGATATATACTTAAAACTATACATATTTGGCTGAGTTATCAAATCAGTGCAACACCTGAGCCACGACTGTGTGAGCATCTGTACCTCCAAAACCACGACAGTCCCCACCATCATCGAATACATGTCGTACTGGGCCACTTGTGTGCTCAGGGACAAGCTCAGCGTCTTCAGAGCAGCCAGGTACTGCCTGAGAACCTTGGAGCCCAGGTTGAACAGGACTTCTGAGTGCTTTTCCTCCAAGTACAGTCTGATCCAGTTCCCATGCAATCTTTCTGACATTTTAAACTGCTCAAACCCAGGATCTATTAAGAAGACAGAAAAGTTACATGCCCGCACACACACCGTGAACATACATATATATACATAATCTCAAAGTATTTAGTTATGCGTGGCACATGGCAAAGCCTTCTGTTTTTAGAACTGACACTTAACGAAGATGAACCATTCCTTTGGGTGGGGGTCTGCAACGCCTTCTATAAAGCCTGGAAAGCCGCCGATGTGCATCCATCCGCCTTCCGGCGATAGGGGCCTTGCTACTTGGCATACACCCTGCGGACGGCAGTGACTGCACCCTGTGCCGCCTGACCTCTTTCTCTGCCTCCCTCATCGCTCTCACTTCCTCCTCCCTGTTCTGTCTCTTTCTATTCTCTCCTTCTTGTCAGCGTGCAATATACAAACAATCCTGAAATGCATTTTGTCAACAGTCAGGTTTTACAGTCTTTCTAACCCTCACAGCACTGTATGCGGACTGGGCAGGCAGCGGCTTGACCCTTCTCCACCACACCCACTTCCCCTGTGCAGACTGGCCCTTCCGAGCTCTAACATCCCCTGTTCTGCAGCCTGGGTGACTTCCTCACATCCTCTTTGGAAAGGGAGAGCAGTTTCCAGCCCTCTCTGCTCACGAGGGTGAGCTCTGCTGGGAGCATGGATGCCCTGCCTCTGGATGGAGCACTGCCCCTCTGCTATGGCACCCTCTTTTAGACCATAGTGCCATGCTGCTCATGGCACAGCTGATGTCCTTTCTTTCCAGAGCTGGCTGATGCGTGAGCCTCTGCCTGGACCACACTCACTTGTGATTAGATTGGTCTTTTTTTTTTGAGACGGAGTCTCGCTCTGTCGCCCAGGCTGGAGTGCAGTGGCCGGATCGCAGCTCACTGCAAGCTCCGCCTCCCGGGTTGACGTCATTCTCCTGTCTCAGCCTCCCGAGTAGCTGGGACTACAGGTGCCTGCCACCACGCCCAGCTAAGATTTTGCATTTTTTAGTAGAGATGGGGTTTCACTGTGTTAGCCAGGATGGCCTCGATCTCCTGACCTCGTGATCTCCCGCCTCGGCTCCCAAAGTGTTGGGATTACAGGCTTGAGCCACCGCGCCCGGCCTAGACTGGTCTTTAAAGCAAGAACTTCCTTCCCAAGACCCCTTCAGTTTTTGACACGCGTTTCCTACTCCAGAAGAGCCAGGCCAAGGAGGGTCTCAGCTGTGCCTCTTGGCAGGCCCACCACTCTGTGGCTCTGCATGCCCCAGGCCTGCTGTCATCACAGCAGTGAAAGAGCTGCCACAGGCGCTCGAGCCACTGAGGTCCAGGGCGCTGTGGCACCAGTCCCTGAGCGTGAACCCACACGCCTGCAGGCCCACCCCACTGCTGCCGGCACCAAGTCCCTGAGCATGAACCCACACGCCTGCTGCCGGCACCAAGTCCCTGAGCGTGAACCCACACGCCTGCAGGCCCACCCCACGGCTGCTGGCACCCGGTGCTCTGCACTAAGTGCCAGTGGCCAGCAACACTATGCAGCTCGCTCGTCTCACCTCCCTAATAACCCTATGAGGCAGGGATGAGCATCAGAACTTCTCCAGAGGAGGCAACTGAGACACAGGGGTGAGTCACACACCCAGGCCACAGTGCCAGTGGGCAAAAGCTGCAAACAAAACTCAGGCAGTCTGGTTCCAGGGCTGGCATCCTTCATTGCTACATCCACACCCAGGCCTGTGTCCACACCCCACCGCCCCAGAGTCACAGAGACATGGGCACCTGTGTCTATAGCCCTCCACCTACCAGGGAGTCACAGAGCTATGGGGGTGCATCTGTGCATGCATCGAAACAATATCCATGGAGCATGGACATGCCAGGCGCTGTGCCAGGCGCTGTGCCAGGGGAAAGACACAGCATGGCGAGCAAGCAGGTGCAATCCTTGCCTGCTGGGGCCTGGATCCAGTAGGGCTCACAGGCACGCGCACGCACACACACACAAGTGTAATTACAAACTGTGACTGCATTACAGTTGTAATTACAAGTTTCCCAGGAAGGAAAAGTAGAGGGTACCAATGGGGGATTTTTGGTAATGGGGAGGAACTGAGTTTGGACTGGGAGTGGGCGCTGGACCAGGAAGGTCTGATGTTTACGCTGAAATGTAAATGGTACCCAGGAATTCGCCAGGCAAAAAACTGGAGGAAGAGCATCAAGTTGATGGGAACAGCATGTGCGAAAGTCCAGAGGCGAGAAAAAGCTGGTCCCACTACACTGAGAGAGCCGGGCACCTCCAACAGACTGGACACCACCCAAGGACTGTACAGGCCTGGCTGTGGGTTCTAACACATATTTCAGTGTCAGAACACGTACCCTATTTTGTTTTAGGAAACGTGATCCCCGACGGTGTAGACAATGGGCCGGCGGGGGGGGGCGGGGAGCGCGTGTCCCAGACGCTGTGGGCTGTGTTTTCAGTCAAGGGAGGCTCCTGCATTCATTTAACAGGCTGGTTTCCTCCCATATCCACTGTGGTTCCCAACTTCCTCCAGCCACTGCTTCTGGAACAGGCAAATAACCTTTCCATCTTTTTTTTGATTTTGTTGGTATTTTTTTGTTTTGTTTTGTTTTTGAGACGGAGTCTCCCTCTGTTGCCCGGGCTGGAGTGCAGTGGCACAATCTCGGCTCACTGTAAGCTCCCAGGTTCACGCCATTCTCCTGCCTCAGGCTCCAGAGTAGCTGGGACTATACAGGTGCCCGCCACCACGCCCGGCTAATTTTTTGTATTTTTAGTAGAGACAGGGTTTCACCGTGTTAGCCAGGATGGTCTCCATCTCCTGACCAGGTGATCCGCCCGCCTCGGCCTCCCAAAGTGCTGGGATTACAGGCGTGAGCCACCGCGCCCGGCCAAAAATTAAACTTCTTTTGTTAGTGTTTTCATTGATCTTAGCAAAGAAAAAAGGACACATTAACAAAACAAGCAATATGCAAAAGCTACTAAACTCAGACTATTTTTTAAAAAACCAAAAGCACAAGTCACGGTCATCCCTGGTCTTGACTAAATGTCTCCATGGCCAAAGGCCTCCACCTGGCCACCTCACAGGGTGAGAGCTGGTGCTCAGTGGAGCCTCCAGCCACTCATCACATCCGGTTCCCAGCACTCCTTGGCTGGCCGGGTTTGTCTTCCACAAGTGACTCTAGGAGGCCGGTTTCTATCTCAGCGCAAGCTTGTGGACGTTCACTCTATTTGGTAGTAACAGTATCCCGCTACTTCAAGTAGGGAAATCCGCCAACACCACATTAACTGCTGCCCCCAGAAAGGAGTTGACTTCCTCCAGGTTCTCGAAGGAGCCCCAGCGTCAAACATGATTCTTTGATGAACGTGACTATGTCAGAGTCGATTGCCTGAAGATGTCTCAGGGAGACAAACGTTCCTCTCCTGGATCCTTCCTGCAGCTGTCTGCTGGCACTTACCTTGGCCCCACATCCACCTCAGGCAACCTCACCTCCTACTCCCATTAGAGTGGCTGTGTCTGCTGCCGAGGGCCCGCGCCTGCCCAGTACCAGCTCCTACTCCCATTAGGGTGGCTGTGTCTGCTGCCGAGGGCTCTCACCTGCCCAGTACCAGCCAGGCCCTACCCTACTTTCCATCTGACGAAGTCACTCATCACCCACCGCAGCCAGATCCGAAGCTCAGTTCTCAATTCCTGATTTTGCTCAATACCAACCTTTGACACAGCAGCCCACTCCCTGCTTCCTGAAATTACTTCTTTACATGGCTTCCTGGACACCAACACCCCACCCACAAGCACCTGCCTTGCAGAGCTGCTCCCCCTAAGTCGTGCCCTCCTGAGGAAATGATTACCCTGCTCCTTCGCTTTCAGCTGAAAGTCCTGGAGTCGTACCTAACGCCTCTGCTCTGCTCGTACCCAGTCTCTCAGCACATGAGCAAATCCTGTCTTCACGACCCTCAAAATTTTTCCAGAACGCAACCACTTCTCCAGCGCCACTGCCTGGGCACTGGCCACCCTCACCTCTCACAGAAGTACAGCCACTGCCTCCTGACTGGTCTCCTCCCACAGCACAAAGCAGAATCCTCCACAAGGGTACCTGAGACAGCCTTTGAAAATGCAAGTGGAGGACTCTAGCTCTCACCAAACCCTGCAGTAGCTCCCCATTTAACTCAGAATAAAAGTGAAAGCCCCTCAGTGCCTAGCGGCCCTCATGCCTTAACGCCATCTCCTCTGCCCTGCCTTGCCACTCTGGCCCCTGCTCTGACCATCCCCTGAATGTGCGCCCCGTGGAGGACCCTGTCTGCTGCCCCCACAGCCTGCAATGTGCCGTCCCAGATGGCCAGCGGCCAGCCTGCCCCAGCGGCTCCCCAACTCGCTTCACTTCCCACCCCATGCCTGTTTATTCTTTTTTCTTTTTTTTTTTTTGAGACGGAGTCTCGCTCTGTCACCCAGGCTGGAGTGCAGTGGCGTGATCTCGGCTCACTGCAACCTCCGCCTCTGGGGTTCAAGCGATTCTCCTGCCTCAGCCTCTCGAGGAGCTGGGATTACAGGTGCCTGCTACCCTGCCCGGCTAATTTTTGTATTTTTAGTAGAGATGGGGTTTCACTGTGTTGGTCCGGCAGGTCTTGAACTCCCGAATTCATGATCCGTTCGCCTCGGCCTCCCAAAGTGCTGGGATCACAAGTGTGAGCCACCAGGCCCGGCCCTGTTTATTCTTTTCCTAAGGTACTCATCACCACTGGCCATCAATCACTTCCTTTTCTCTCCTCCCTCTGGAAGTTTCCAAGAAGGCAGAGCCTCTTACCGCTCAATGATCTGTCTCCAGTGCCTGTAACAGCCTCTCATTCATAACAAGATCCTGGTAAATAGCTATTGAATGAATAAATTTATGAAAGAACTTCAATTAGATAACTGCCTAACTGCCTCTGAGGGTGTTGCCAATGGTGATGGTCAAAAGTTCTAAGAAAACAGAAGCACAGTCTGTATAATCAAAGAGCAGTGATGAAAAAATATTCCTGACAAACTGCATACCACAGAAAGACATTGGAGAAACAGGACTCAGTGGAATCACACAGCTCTGACACAGTTCGGAAAAGACGAGTTGACTGACCTTTTTCATATGACGGTACATTCTCTTGCAACAGTTTACTAAGCTGCACTGTATTCAAATGTAAAAATCTCAACTGCTCTCTCATTGGTCTTCCTTCCACCACCGCGAATAGAAGGCTCCCTACGCTGTCTTTCGGAATCGGCAAACCAAGTGCTATCGCCAGGGTCGCGGCCACATCCGTCTGTTGGACATGCTTTGGATGTCGGATATCACCTAGAAAAAAGGGAACATTTTAAGTAACAAGACTTCTAGAAAGTGTAAGATGGTAGTCATTCTTTAATTAGACCTTCTACAACTACCATGAGCCAAATGATCTGTCTCTTCACACTATTCAACACAGAACCGTACAGGAATCACCTCGCTGCTTGCTGTGTTGATACAGTTACAGAACCCATTCTATGCCGGGGCGGTGTCTTTCCTTCAGTAGCCTGCAATAGGCTGGGAGAGAGACGCATGTGAGGAATTCCATACAGTGAGGCTACAGAGCACAGGCTGAACACAGAGGAAGCAGGCGGTCCAGCAGACATGGAGGGACTGTCACTTTGGCAAGGTCAACAGCCAACCGAGAATGAAGTGAGGCTGGGATCGCTGACAGCCCGGCCCCTATGGATGCGGAGCGTCCCATCCTCGGCCCTCTATGAGCACATATGCCATTGCTCATGGAGAAAATGAACCCTTCACGGCTCCGGAGCAGCTGTGGGTGCTTCTACAGGGGAGCGCAGAATGAGGCAGGTTCAGCTGGGCCAGGTGCTCTGATCAACTAGGAGAAGCTGGACATCTGCCTGTTGGCTAAAGCTCAATCCCCAACAGTGAGTGGTTACCCTCCCATCTCCTTGCAAGAATGGCTGTGATGGCCGGGCGCGGTGGCTCAAGCCTGTAATCCCTGCACTTTGGGAGGCCGAGACGGGCGGATCACGAGGTCAGGAGATCGAGACCATCCTGGCTAACACGGTGAAATCCCGTCTCTACTAAAAAATATAAAAAACTAGCCGGGCGAGGTGGCGGGTGGCTGTAGTCCCAGCTACTCGGGAGGCTGAGGCAGGAGAATGGCATAAAACCCAGGAGGCGGAGCTTCCAGTGAGCTGAGATCCGGCCACTGCACTCCAGCCTGGGCGACAGAGCGAGACTCCGTCTCAAAAAAAAAAAAAAAAAGAATGGCAGTGATGTCAGCACAATGGGCCTAGGCCACTGCCCTGCCACCATCCACTGATTTCAAAGGAGACCCTCAACTTGGTCAGAGTGTTTTCATCTGTAACGACAGCAAACAGCTCCATACTCCAGAAGTTCAATGCACACCTGCAGGGCGCTGAGAGGCCACAGGGACGGCTGTTTAGGACAGGTGGTGCGTGAGGTGTCTTTAGATACTCAGGTGTGAGTCTGTGGAGGTTTTACTTTGATTGTGGTAATTTTTTGTTGTAGGGAGTTTTTAATTTGGTCAAATTTATTAATCAGGTCTTGGTCAACTCTCTAATGATGGCTTCTAGGTCATGCTTAGAAAGAACCTTCCACTCCAGTGTGGCTGTTTTCTTCCAGTACTTCTTTTTTTTTTTTTCTTTGAGACGGAGTCTTGCTCTGTCGCCCAGGCTGGAGTGCAGTGGCCGGATCTCAGCTCACTGCAACCTCCGCCTCCCGGGTTCACGCCATTCTCCCGCCTCAGCCTCCTGAGTAGCTGGGACCACAGGCGCCCGCCACCTCGCCTGGCTAATTTTTTGTATTTTTAGTAGAGACAGGGTTTCACCATGTTAGCCAGGATGGTCTCGATCTCCTGACCTCGTGATCCGCCCGTCTCGGCCTCCCAAAGTGCTGGGATTACAGGCTTGAGCTACCGCGCCCGGCCAGTACTTCTTTCTTCTAGTATTTTCTTACATTAAGTGCTTTGAGCTGACACAAAAAATAAAACACAAAAACAAACCCACCTGAAATCGCTTTTGACCCTTATACTGGTAGTGGCAGTGCTGGCATTGTTATTCTGAGACTGTTGCGTGTCTATTGTGGGATAAAGCCAATGAGTCATTATGTGATATTCTAAATCTATCGTATCTGGAGTTGTTGACAACCAAGATTCTAAACTTAAGGAGAAGAAAGTACAGATGTGAGACCTAAGAAATCAATTTTACGGTTTTGAAGGTGAATCAATATAAACACAAGATCATTTTGTCTTAAAACAATCTCTTCTTTCTGTCTAGAAACAATGACCAACCACTCAGAGCTGGCACTGGTAGCTCTGAGACAGTGGTCTTGAAATACCACTTTCCACTAAAAAGAAGCAGGGCATCCTGGAGAAATCGCTGACTGTAGGTCTCAAGAAGGAAATGCACATGAGTAAACCGTAGTAAACCAAAGAGTTTTGGGGCTGGGGACCTAGAGATTTACAGAGACTTAAGAGACACATAAACAAATCACAATGTATGGTCTTACTTGTAGCCTGATTCAAACAAGCTGAAACACTTAGAGAGAGAGAGAGACATATCTTCAAGGGATGAACACTGTTCGGTGATATTAAGGAATTAACGCTATCTTAAAAATGTGATAAGGGCATGAAGATTATGGGGGTAAACAACATGTATCTTTCAGAGGTCTGCTTCCAAATGATAAAGGAGAAGGGAAGTGAGTGTGAGCACAGATGAAAGAAGATTGGCTATAACTGGCCAATAACTGGTGAAGCTAGACTAGGGGGTTTATCATACTACTGTGGCTACTGGTCTACGTCTAAAATTTTCCATACCACAGGCTTTTAAAGACATTAACATGCTTTGATCTGGATTGATATTGTTGTAAAGAATAAGGCAGACAGTCTGCATTACCTTTTTCCAGAAGCTCAGCCAGGGGTACCAGCATCATTTATCGAGCACCATGTCTTTTCTGCACTAATCTGAGATGCCACCTTTATCACCAAATCCCCAGATACACTGAGGTCTATTTCTGGCCTCTTGATTTTGCATATTTGACTGGTTTGTGACCAGTTCTTGCCTGCACAAACTATTTTAATAACTGTAATTCTGAAATACAAACACAGGGTAGGCCTGTGGATTGCACCCCAGCAACGATGAGGGGCCATGAAAGAAGTTCCAGCACTTCAGAAAACCATTCCCACAGCCCAGCAGCATCCTTTCACCGCCGGTCTCTACCTCCACTGGCTCGCCTGCAGAGTCTTCAACATTCAATCTACAAGTGATAAAACATCCACTAGGTGCCAGGCACCACTGCAGGCTTGGGGGACAGAACAAATAGGGTCAAACATTCTAGTAGCAAGAGGCCGAAAATACAACAGACCTGCTCTGCCCTCTGTGGACGTCCACGAACAGGCATGCTCTCCTTCCCAAACCCCTTGACTCTGGAGCAGCCAGACCTGTGCTGCCCACACGGCGAGGTCAGCACTCTGGGGATGGACAGGGGCGGGCTGAGTGTCTCTGAAGTCACTCACTACACAATCCAAAACTGCTTATTTTGAAAATAATAAACATCTTCACATTTATTTTTATTAACATGAAAATTTGCATGCATTTTTTTTTTTTTTTTGAGACAGAGTCTTGCTCTGTCTCCCAGGCTGGAGTGCAGTGGCCGGATCTCGGCTCACTGCAAGCTCCGCCTCCCGGGTTCAGGCCATTCTTCTGCCTCAGCCTCCCGAGTAGCTGGGATTATAGGTGCCCGCCACCTCGCCCGACTAGTTTTTTGTATTTTTTTTAGTAGAGACGGGGTTTCACCGTGTTAGCCAGGATGGTCTCGATCTCCTGACCTCGCGATCCGCCCGTCTCGGCCTCCCAAAGTGCTGGGATTACAGGCTTGAGCCACCGTGCCCGGCCAACATGCATTTTTAAGATAAAAATCCTTCAGAACTATAGGGAATAGTGTTAAGAGTAGCTCCATGAACTTGCTCATCAATGAAACAAGCATAAATGGTAAAAATTTTAAAAACCACCACTACCACCGTTCAGTCTCTGGAAATTGTCTAGGGGTACACAACGAATGAAGAAATCTTTATTCAAGAAAATCCACTAGGCCTTGGTAAGAAGCTTAAGAGTCTGTAGCCCTTGAACCGTGTCCCGCTCCATCCCTCCCCCTCCTAGCCCAGCGGGACAGAAACTCTCCTGTGGTGGGTGCAGCCCAGAACACAGAGCTCCCTTTCCCCCAGCTCCGGATGGAGGGTTGGTTATACGATCTCCCTCTCATCTCCCCCAGTTCCCGATAGAGGATTATGCGATCTCCTTCCCATCTCCCCCTGCTCCTTTCCCTCGTCAAACAGAGAATATCAATAAAGAGATAGAAATTATTATTATTATTTTTAGACGGAGTATCATTCTATTGCCAGGCTGGAGTGTGGTGGCACAATCTCGGCTCACTGCAACCTCTGCCTCCCGGGTTCAAGCGATTCTCCTGCCTTAGTGTCCTGAGTAGCTGGGATTACAGGCACCCACCACCACATCTGGCTAATTTTTGCACTTTTAGTAGAGACGGGTTTCATCATGTCAGTCAGGCAGTCTCGAACTTCTGACCTCGTGATCCACCCGCCTCGGCCTCCCAAAGTGCTGAGATTACAAGAGTGAGCCACCGCGAGCCACCGCGCCCGGCCAGAAATTATTCTTTAAAAAGCATCAAATGAAACTCTGGAGTTAAAAAAATATGATAACTGTTGGGAGGCTGAGGCGGGCAGATCACAAGGTCAGGAGTTTGAGATCAGCCTGGCCAATACTGTGAAACCCTGTCTCTACTAAAAATACAAAAATTAACCAGGCATGGTGGTGTGCCCCTGTAATCCCAGCTACTTGGGAGGCTGAGGCAGGAGAATAGCTTGAACCCAGGAGGTGGAGGTTGCAGTGAGCTGAGATCGTGCCACTGCACTCCAGCCTGGGTGAGTTGGCTGGAGCAAGACTCCATCTCAAAAAAAGATAACTGAGGCATAAAATTCACTAAAGGGGTTTAACAATAGACCTGAGGCCCGGCGCGGTGGCTCACACCTATAATCCCAGCACTTTGGAAGGCCGAGGCAGGCGGATCACAAGGTCAGCAGATCGAGACCACGGTGAAACTCCGTCTCTACTAAAAATACAAAAAATTACCCAGGCGCGGTAGCGGCCGCCTGTAGTCCCAGTTACTCAGGAGGCTGAGGCAGGAGAATGGCATGATCCTGGGAGGTGGAGCTTGCAGTGAGCCGAGATCACGCCACTGCACTCCAGCCAGGGGACAGAGCTAGACTCCGTCCCAAAAAAAAAAAAAAAAAAAAAGAAAAGAAAAAAACAATAGAATTGAACTGGCAGAAGAAAGAACCAGCAATTTAAAGATAGATCAATAGAGATTATGCAATTTAAAGAATAGACAGAAAATTTTCCAAATCTGATGAAACACATCAACCTACACATGCAAGAAGCTCAATGAACTCCAAGTTGAGTAAATATAAAATACAGGGCCGGGCGCGGTGGCTCAAGCCTGTAATCCCAGAACTTTGGGAGGCCGAGACAGGCGGATCACGGGGTCAGGAGATCGAGACCATCCTGGCTAACATGGTGAAACCCCGTCTCTACTAAAAACTACAAAAAACTAGCCGGGCGAGGTAGCGGAGCCTGTAGTCCCAGCTACCCGGGAGGCTGAGGCAGGAGAATGGCGTGAACCCGGGAGGTGGAGCTTGCAGTGAGATGAGATCCGGCCACAGCACTCCAGCCTGGTGACAGAGCGAGACTCTGTCTAAAAAAAAAAAATATATATATATATATATATATATAAAAAATACAGATACATTATAGCAAAAATGCTAAAAGAAAAGAAATGGGAAACCCAATCAGATTTAAGAGTTGACTTTTCATCAGAAACCATTGAGGCCAGAAGGCAGTGCGACAGCATATTCAAAATGCTGAGAGAAAAAAATAGCCAACCCAGTCTTACAGTCAGCAAAACTCTCTTTCCAAAAAGCAGACAAAATAGACATCCCAAATTTTTTCTACAACAAAAACTTCTTTGCTAGCAAATCTGCTAGCAAGAAATACTAAAAGAAATTCTTCAGGCTGAAAGCCAGGGACTCCAGATCAAATTTCAGATACATAAAAAAGCAAAGAACATCAGTAAAGGTAATTACATAATTACGAAAGATACTATAAAAGCATTTTCTTCTTTCCTTTCCTGATTTAAAAGCAATTATATAAAACCATATCTATATAATTATGCCATCAGTTTATAACATACAGAAAAGCGACATATTTGATAACAACAGCACAGAGGTGGCAGGTGGGGACACGCTATACTGGAGTAAGAAAATGACAACATAGGAAAATATACATCCACACAAAAAGCTATACACACATGATCACAGCATCATTATTCATCATGGGCAGAAAGTAGAAACAACCCAAATGTCCACCAACTCACGAATGGCCAATGAACGTGTTAAATCCATGCAACGGAAGACTATTTAATAACAAAAGAAATGAAGTCTCTTTTTTTTTTTTTTTAAGACGGGAAGTTTCACTCCTGTCACCCAGGCTGGAGTGCAATGGCACGATCTCGGCTCACTGCAACCTCCGCCTCCTGGGCTCAAGTGATTCTCCTGCTTCAGCCTCCCGAGTAGCTGGGATGACAGGCATGCACCACCACACCCAGCTAATTTTGTATTTTTAGTAGACACAGGGTTTCTCCATGTTGGTCAGGCTGGTCTCCAACTCCCGACCTCAGGTGACCCGCCCATCTCGGCCTCCCAGTGTGCTGGGATTAAGGGCGAGAGCCACCACGCCCAGCCTAGAAATGAAGTCTTGATACATGCTGTAACTATGAACCTGGAAAAACACTACCCTACATGAAAGAGGCCACGCACATGAGACCACATGGTTCCATTTACACAAAACATGCAGAAGGGGCAAATCTACAAAGATGATGATTACCTAGGGTTGGGGGAGGGAGAGAAGACTGGGCTGGGGAAGAGGAAGGCGGCTGCAGAACAGTATGGGGTTTCTTTCTGAGGTGAGGAAAATGATGTAAAATTGACTGTGATGATGGTGGCCCAACGCTGCGAGTACACCAGAGTACAGTCCTGGCTCATGAAATGGGCATGATGAGAATAAAGAAAACACAACATAACCAACTCTCAGGACTGAAGCTGGTGATGAGTTTGGCATGTGCAGGCAGCCTGCACGCATGCAGGTGCCCCTACCATTCCCAGCTCTGCCAGGTCAGACATTCAAGATGAAGAAGCTTCATAAAAAGATAGAAGAGGTCAGGTGGAGATGCTTCCCCAGCTAACTCTCACTTCAGTGAAAGGGCTGTTCATTCAGCAGGTATTTGCTGGCAACTGTCACGTGCCAGGCAATGTTTCAGGCTCATGGTGGGCAAAACAGACATGGTCCTGTACTCATCTGGCTTCAAGTGTAATGTGGAGGCAGATGTTATATGAATCCCATAAATAAACAAAACCCACCAATAAGTCTGCAGTGATAAACCATGCCAAGAATGATGAATGGGGACAGCCAGAGAGATCAATCTGACCGGTGTGGGGCCTATCCATGGCATTTACAACCACAGAGGCAGATGAGACCATATCTCCAGGGCGAATGCAGAACGAAACAAGAAGGCAGTCCGGTAGAAAAGACCAGGGAAAGGAAACTAGGCTAGCAAAGGAGAGAAAAGGAGGAAAACCAGAAAGATGTGAGGTCCCAGAGGCTACGGGACCAGCAGCACTAAGGGTGCTGAAGGGTCAGTGACAGCAGCGCCCGAAAGGGTCTGCTGTGCTTGGCGGCACTGCAGAAATAACCACTGAGCTCACCGCGAGTGAGTCCGTGAAGCGTGGCAGCAGAAGCCAGGCGCAAGCGGAAGGCAGGCCGCCGAAGGGACAGCAAGGCTGACGGCTGCGAGGGCAGAGTGGGTAGGCTGGCAGCTGAGTCAGGGCACAGGTCAAAGTGGGGTGTGTGTGTGTTTGGGGCGTTTCTGAATATTGACAGACGGGGCCTCTGTCTGTCCTGCTCTGGCTGGGTCCCATGACTCTTGCTGACACTGCTGTTCGATAGATGGTTTTCAATAACGCAAACTTTTTAAATAGCCGAGGTAGTCACGTTTCCTTCAGTTCACACGTGCTGTCCAGATGTCTGAGCTACTGGCAGTTTTTCTCAACAGTTCCAGATATCTAGGCAGCAACACTCACACAACAAAATTCTGATGGAGAATATTTGTATGTTAAGGATTAGGGGAAGGAATGTAACTTCAGATCCCGAAAGCCTTTTGCCCCATTACTTTTCATTCTCACATTGCTCGGGGACTTCAACCTTATGGAGCTTCTAAAAAATAGGTTTTCAAAATTAAAACCAGACTATAGAAAACAAATATAATACAGTTTCCAAATGTTAACATTCCTCAATTCTTACCAGGTTTCCTTTCAAACGCAGAACTGATTAAGATCAGAGGTGTATTCACTTCCTCCATGGAGGAGGCCCCGTGACTTCCTGTTTCAGACATGCCATGGTCACCACAGAGAACCAGCAAATTGGGTAAAGGCGTCTCTCTCTCCTATGAGGCAAGGGAAAAATATTTCAACTGCGTTCAGACTGAAGAGAGCACATCATCTTAAGAAGACAAGTTTCGGTTTTAGCTTTACAGAGTTGTAGCTCTTTCTCAATGAATTAGATTTTTTTTCCCCCTATGAGCTCATAGCCAGATCACAGGGTCACAGTCAAATAATGTCATACATGAAGTCCACAGCGTTGTACGCAGCTCATGGAGCACAGCAGGTTGCATTTCTGCCCTCTGATGGCAGAGGATTTGTATCTGGTCTCTGTCTTTGCCACTGCCGAGCTGTGAGACTCTGGACACATTCTACTCCGTGCCTTCGTCGCCTCATCTGTCAAATGGAATCTCTTCCACAGGACTCCGGTGAGAACACAACACACAGCACAAGGCAAGAGCTCTGAGCCACGTGGGGGCACCCATCAGGCTTCTCTGCCCCTGGGGCTGTAGCCACACAGCCTTTGCTGCTCCGAGACAAGCCAGGCAGGCTGTGTCTGACCCTCGCTGCTGCTCCTCCACCTGGAACACTCGTGCACAGACCACACCGTCTGCCCCTCCCTCCCTTCAAGTCTCTGCTCACCCTGCACACATCTTCAGAGAAGGCTTCTCTCAACATGCTGTTGAAAGCCCCTCCTCCTGCCCTCTGAGTTTCTGCAGCACCCATCACTTCCTCACATACTTATTTACTCATGTTTCTTGTTAGTCTCTCCTGGCTAGAACATGAGCTTCACGAGGGATTATCAACTGTTTCACTAATGCACCAAATGCATGGACAGAAAGAGTGACACAGAACAGAGTGACACAGAACAGAACAAGTGACACAGAACAGTGACACAGAACAGAAAGAGTGACACAGGTCTTCAGGAGGTATTAGTTGAATGAATGCACACATGGGTAGGAGTGAGAGCTGCCGTTCTGCAGGGCTGCTGGAAGACAGAGTCAGTGCAGTGGACGCTGAGAAGGTGCTGCCGTGGCATGCGGCCCCTGGCTGGTAGACTGACAGTGGACATTCACACAGGCACCCCAAATTCACTCAGGCAGTTGTATTTATTCTAGGGAATAACCACGTGAGACCACATCACCACACAGTGCGCGACGGACAGCAAGCCTCACCTTCGACTGCAGCGAGGTGTGGATCTTCATCAGCACGCTGTCCATCTCGCTCAGCTTGTGCCCAATCAGGGGGCTGTTGGGCCCTGAAATGTGGCCAATGTGGTCCAGCCCCAGGTAGTGGAGGATTAACATGTCCCAATCTCCTCTTTTTAATACTTTATCCAAATGCCTCGTGACATTATTATCCACCTTTGAAGGGGAAACACACGTATAAACAGCTCACCTGATTTCCCTGGATCTTCACTCCCCGGGGAAAAGGCAACAGTCATCTTAAAACCTAGGGGTTTATTCAGGTTAACAGGATTTGGGTGAGTTGAAAGACAACAAAATCTATGTTATTAAAAATAAATAAATAGGACACAGCAGCTCACACCTGTCATCTCAACACTTGAGGAGGCTGAAGGGGGAAGATTGCTTGAGGCCAAGAGTTCAGGACCAGCCTGGGCAACATAGCAAGACCCCACGTCTATAATAAATAAATGAACATTAGCATTAGATTAAACTTTCGCTAATACTGTTTTTACGTTTCTAGGCTGTGGATCGAAGATATTATACAGACAATTTAAATGAGCAAGGGTTGTTCTGACAAAAATATTTTTCTGTGGAATCACTGCTGAACTTGATGGGCATAACTAAAGGTGAGCAAATGGGCAAGTTAAATAGATCCCAAGTTGTCACGAGGTAACTAAGGGCAACGGGCAGTTAATTAAAGACAGGACAGTACCCAGAATTGAAGTAACCAGCAGGACAATGAAGCTGAGGGCACCTGCATGTGTCCTACAAGAAGGCTGTTCTTGGAGGGAAAAAGACACAGCACTCAGTGATCACATTTACTTCTCAAATAAACACATCACGGAGGAGAGATGAGCAGTTGTCAGTCCTAGACAGAGCTGTCAGCCTGGTGAGCCCTGACCCCTCAGGTAGCTCATCTCCCTCCCACTAAAAAAGTCTCCCATGAAGAGAAGTGTTTCTCAATGATGCCATATACAGTCAGGAAAACTCAGTCATTACTGAAAAGTAACTGTTGAAAAGCGCCCCACTGTGGAACAGGATAGGACTGCAGATGTTCCACAAGGCCCAGCCATCTAGGAGGTGAAGGTGGCTAGACCCCAGGCCAGGAAGGTGTGCTGGTGTGCTCCTGCCTCAGCCCCAGGGTCTGCTTTCTAACACGAGGGTCTAATCTTTGTTGGAAAAACTCCAGGAAAATCCCCTCAGGGCCAGGCCCCACCCAGTCCACCACCTGCCCTCAGGGCACGATGAGGCTCTGCTTACAGAACCAACAGCGTGTGGAGTCCTATAGCTCTGCCATACGCAGAGGCTACCAGCCTGTTCTGCCCACCTGGGGAGTCCCCACTCACCCATCACAACTCGGCTCAGACGGCCCCTTGGCTGTGTCACCCTTCCTGATCCTCTCTGCCCCTCAGTGGCACTCAGCTGTTCTAAGCTCTGGGTTCCATAAAACTCTGCTCACACCTGCTTCAGGTTTGTATTTCTGGGTTGTCAACTGATTACGTGAGTGAATAATTTTTATAACTGTCCATAGT
The DNA here is from genome assembly GCF_002776525.5 of Piliocolobus tephrosceles. Classification (NCBI taxonomy): domain Eukaryota; kingdom Metazoa; phylum Chordata; class Mammalia; order Primates; family Cercopithecidae; genus Piliocolobus; species Piliocolobus tephrosceles. The sequence goes on from NC_045436.1 coordinate 184,172,779, forward strand.
ACTCCCTATAAATTAATAAAACCAAATACAAAATAGTACCATCTCTCACTAAGCAATGGTGATGCCAGGCTCTATCTAGTATGATATTCTAGTACGATTTATTTTCTTATTTTAAAAACTGACCTCTGTGTAATCTGACACGAAAAATGAGGTTGTTCCATCATATTCCGCAAAATGCTTAGGGAATAATTTCACCCAGGTTTCATCTCCATAAAAGATTATTCTTTTTCCAGCTGTTTTTGCTTGTCTTATCACACTGTCTTCCAGCAGCGCAGGAGAATTGAGGTTCCTGACGACATCGACAAAGCCAGGGAGGCTCCCCGTCATCAATGCCTTCCGTAAGAAAATGCAAGAATTAGACCACTGAATCCAAAACCGGAGCATGAAAAGGGCACTGAAGATTTTTTTTTTCCTTAAAAACAGGGTCTCTCTCTGTTGCTCAGGATGGAGTTGCAGTCACACAATCATGGATCACTGCAGCTTTGAACTCCTGGGTCCTCCCACCTTGGCCTCCCAAGTAGCAGGGACTACAGGTGTGCGGTACCACACTCAGCTTTTTTTTTTTTTTTTTTTTTGGGTAGATACAGGGTCTCGCTATGTTGCCCAGGCTGGTCTGAAGATCATTTTATGGATAAAATACGTGAGCATAAAGCTAGGGTATCCCTAGTACTGGTGGCTGGGTCAATGTTAGGACAGCAATTAGGGTAAAGAAGGGAAAGTGGCACATAGATTCTGGTAAAAAACTGTAAACTCGGCTGGGCGCGGTGGCTCAAGCCTGTAATTCCAGCACTTTGGGAGGCCGAGACGGGCGGATCACGAGGTCAGGAGATCAAGACCATCCTGGCTAACCCGGTGAAACCCCATCTCTACTAAAAAATACAAAAAAAAAACTGGCTGGGTGAGGTGGCGGGCGCCTGTAGTCCCAGCTACTCGGGAGGCTGAGGCAGGAGAATGGCGTGAACCCGGGAGGC
>NC_045436.1:184173849-184178202 GCF_002776525.5 Piliocolobus tephrosceles
AAAAAAAAAAAAAAAAAAAAAAAAAAGATTCAAATCACCATGTGACAAGCGAAGTCCATACGACTCCTAACAATCCAGCAATTCCAACGTCTACCTTTGGGTGGAAAACCAGGATGAAACCAGTCCTAAAGCGTGAACTTTCAACAATCTGCAAAGTGAACTGGGCCAGGGAGGCCAGTGGGATAGTCTCTTCTGCTCCCACCCTCAATGTTGCACCATATTTTCTAGGAGGGGTGGGGGGGATGACATGTCCTTATACCCTTCTGATAATAGAACTGAGTCAAGAATTTCCCTGATTTTAGCACAGAACCTAAGAGGCCATCGTCATGGGTAACAGATCTCTGTGATTTAGAGTTATACAGCCACCCCAGCCAGCACTGGCATCCTGCAACCTGTGCAACGAAAATAAACAGGAACCTGGATAACATCAGCAGGTGAAATAATTTTACCAAGACATCTTTAACGGTAAATAAATGCAAGTATGAATTATCCAGACTTCTGGAATGCCACGGGGAGGAGCTCAGCAAAATCTCTCCCCCAGGAGCAATAAAACTGGATGAAACTGTCAAAAGCAACCATCTTAGTACTTTGGAAATTCACCAAAATTACAGAACAGATTGAGAAGAGCTTATTTAAGAAAAAAACGGAATCTCAGTAAGAACAGCAAGTGCCATGGTGTTTCCACACAGGGCGGCTCCCACCTCCCTCCTTTCCAGCTGCATGCTGCAGCAGCCACCGAGAAGCCTCACACCCAGGGAGGTTAGGAAAACACATCAGGGTGCTGAAGCACAACCTCTGACCAATCCCTGGCTGACCACTAAGCGATGCGGACCCCGGGCTTAGCTCCTGAGGCTTCTGGAGCCTCAGGAAGACAGGCTTAATAATAAAAACAAGAACTTAAATACCAAAAGAACCAAAAGACCTAAGACATCAGGTGCTGCATGCTCCCGGGGAGAGAGACTGCAGAAGTCGTTTAGGAAGTCACTATACAAACAATCAAAATAACAATATAACCCTAACAAATAAAAATAACAAAAATATTAATATTAATAATTAATATTATAATTATAATGAATATATTATTAATATTTTTGTTATTTTAAAATAATATCTATAATTTTAAATAATATTTTAAAATAATATTTATTAAAAAATAATAAAAATAACAAATAACCCTAACAGCCACCGACATTCCTAGGGTGGGGTTAGAATTGAGCTGAGGTGGGGTGTGCCTGGATATACACATTTGTTAAATTCTGTACGTGCAAAAATGTAATTGTATAAAAATTACATTTCAATAAAGTTTTTTTTTTTTTTTTTTTTGAGACGGAGTCTCGCTCTGTCACCCAGGCTGGAGTGCTGTGGCCGGATCTCAGCTCACTGCAAGCTCTGCCTCCCGGGTTTACGCCATTCTCCTGCCTCAGCCTCTTGAGTAGCTGAGACTACAGGCGCCCACCACCTCGCCCGGCTAGTTTTTTGTATTTTTTTAGTAGAGACGGGGTTTCACCATGTTAGCCAGGATGGTCTCGATCTCCTGACCTCGTGATCCGCCCGTCTCGGCCTCCCAAAGTGCTGGGATTACAGGCTTGAGCCACCGCGCCCGGCCAATAAAGTTATTTTTTAAAATGTGAACCTCTCTCACCCCAAAATCCCACTCTTTAAAAGGCAGCCAATTACTCTTGGTGAGTATCCTTTTAGACTCTTTTCTGTGTGTGTGTGTGCGTGTATAAAATCACAAATATATGAAGGTACATATTTTTTACCAAAATGGTAGCAAACTATACAAATCAGTCTCAAACTTCTTCAATTAATAACATATCATGAACCTCTTTACCTAGGGAAAATTTTAAGTGGTCTCTACCCTCTTTAAAAATATCAGTGGGAACCCAAGCTAGTGTGAGGACAAGGGGGTGCCTTATAAAAGTCACAAAAGAAGGGATGAAAACAGAAAACTTTTATATTGTCAAGATGTTGTAAACAAAGTCAACTAACATGATAAACTGAAACAATTATTGACGGTGGACATGACATACAAAATGTTACATCCATGACGTATAAAGAGGTTCGGATCAAGGAGCGACAGTCCTGTGGAAACTGGGCGGAGTATATAACAGAATCCACCAAGCAAGAAAGCGGAATGGCCAATAAACATATGCAAAGATTCTGGACTAGTAATCAGAGCAGGGTAAACAGAACAACCCATAAGCCAGTTTTTGTTTATCATACTGTGAAAATTTAAAGATGGGCCGGGCGCGGTGGCTCAAGCCTGTAATCCCAGCACTTTGGGAGGCCAAGATGGGCAGATCACGAGGTAAGGAGATCGAGACCATCCTGGCTAACACGGTGAAACCCCGTCTCTACTAAAAATACAAAAACTAGCCGGGCGAGGTGGCGGGCGCCTGTAGTCCCAGCTACTCGGGAGGCTGAGGCAGGAGAATGGTGTAAACCTGGGAGGCGGAGCTTGCAGTGAGCTGAGATCCGGCCACTGCACTCCAGTCCAGGCGACAGAGCAAGACTCTGCCTCAACTAAAAAAAAAAAAAAAAAAAAAAGATGGATGATCTCTACCCTGCACAAGAAATGAGGTGAACAGGTGCTCTTGAAATACCGTGGGTGTGAATACAGGTTGACTGAGCCAGTATCTCCACGGCCACCACTGTCGTCCGGGCTGCTGTGGGCTCCAATCTGAACTATTATAAATGCCCTAGCACCTTTTCTTGCCCAAATCCCATCTGGACACAAATCCGACCCTGCTACGCTACTCTTTAAAACCCTTCCGTAGTTTTCCCTCTGCTGGGTTTGAACACTGAACGCCATTGCCCAGAGCCTTGAGGCTCCATGTAGCCTCGCTCCCATTTACCTCTTCATCCTCATATAGGCCCCCTTTTGTGTTCCCTTGCCCTTCATCCACACAGGTCACATGCAGCTCACACAGAAAAGAGTCTAAAAGGACTCACCAAGAGTAATTGGCTGCCTTTTAAAGAGTGGAATTTTGGGGTGAGAGAGGCTCACATTTTAAAAAATAACTTCATTGAAATGTAATTTTTATACAATTACGTTTTTGCACGTACAGAATTTAACAAATGTGTATATCCAGGCACACCCCATCTCAGAGGGGATCTGGCATCCCCTCATCCCAGAAAGTGTGCAGGCAGCAAGTGGGCTGCACTCAGAGTCCTAGGAAGTCTAAGGGAAAGCTCAGGTCTGTCAATCAATGCCGGCTATTATTATGACTAGAAAGTGCTTGAGGAATGAGAAGGCATTCAAAAATGAGTTACAGGACTTTAAAACAAAGCTGCTGGCCGGGCACGGTGGCTCAAGCCTGTAATCCCAGCACTTTGGGAGGCCGAGACAGGCGGATCATGAGGTCAGGAGATCGAGACCATCCTGGCTAACACGGTGAAACCCCGTCTCTACTAAAAAATACAAAAAAAAACTAGCCGGGCGAGGTGGCGGGCGCCTGTAGTCCCAGCGACTCCGGAGGCTGAGGCAGGAGAATGGCATAAAACCCGGGAGGCGGAGCTTGCAGTGAGCTGAGATCCGGCCACTGCACTCCAGCCCAGGAGACACAGCAAGACTCCGTCTCAAAAAAAACAAACAAAAAAAAAAAACAAAGCTGCTGCAGGGTCTTAGCAAGTGAAAGCCCACTGGACACGTCAGGGTTGGCGGCTGGTTGCAAATGTATCAACACCAGGAGATGCTCTGAGCCCTTTCTCGGACTGGAGGCAGGGCAGGGGACACTTTCCTCAACCAACACTGCCCAACCGACCAAACTCCAGAGCTGTACAATCCTAACTCCAGTATGGGCTTTCTGTTCTAGCTCCTCCCTGATGGGGAAATAAGGAGCAAGAATCCTCAAAGGACTGAAAACGAAACAAAACACTAGCTCTGGGGTGAGGCTCCCCAGCAAAGGTGAAATAAAACCAATAAGCTGGAGACAGAGGCGCCACGAACCACAGTGCCAACGTGCTGGTCTGAATAGAACCTGGAGCCTGCATAATCACTTATACATTTCTCAAATCTGCCTGTTAAATCTTTTTTAAAAAAAAAAAAAGGGAGAAAAGGGTTCCTTCCACACTTCTAAGAGAGCAGATAAAGAAATCGGTGTTGGCCGGGCGCGGTGGCTCAAGCCTGTAATCCCAGCACTTTGGGAGGCCAAGACGGGCGGATCACAAGGTCAGGAGATCGAGACCATCCTGGCTAACACGGTGAAACCCCGTCTCTACTAAAAATACAAAAAAACTAGCCAGGCGAGGTGCCGGGCGCCTGCAGTCCCAGCTACTCGGGAGGCTGAGGCAGGAGAATGGTGTAAACCCGGGAGGCGGAGCTTGCAGTGAGCTGAGATCCGGCCACTG
>NC_045436.1:184178302-184220739 GCF_002776525.5 Piliocolobus tephrosceles
GCCTCCTGGGTTCACGCCATTCTCCTGCCTCAGCCTCCCCAGTAGCTGGGACTATAGGCGCCCGCCACTACGCCCAGCTAATTTTTTTTGTATTGTTAGTAGAGACGGGTTTTCACCATGTTGGCCAGGATGGTCTCGATCTCCGGACCTCGTGATCGCCCGTCTCGGCCTCCCAATGTGCTGGAATTACAGGCGTGAGCCACCGCGCCCGGCCTGTTTCTTTTTTTTTTTTTTTTTTTTTTTTTGAGAGGGAGTCTCTGTCGCCCAGGCTGGAGTGTAGTGCCCTTATCTCGGCTCACTGCAACCTCTGCCTCCTGGGTTCAAGCGATTCTCCTGCCTCAGGCTCCCGAGTAGCTGGGATTGCAGGCCCGCACCACCATGTCTTCTAATTTTGGTATTTTTAGTAGAGACGGGGTTTCACCTTGTTGGCCAGGGTGGTCTTGAACTCCTGACCTCAAGTGATCCCTCCACCTGGACCTCCCAAAGTGCTGGGAGTATAGGCGTGAGCCACTGTGCCCGTCTTGAAAACGTTTATGTTTAAATATTTTATCTGCTTCTTTAAAATATATATAAATAATTTTCATCAATTAAATAGGGCATTTGTCTTTTTTGAGTCAAACTTGCCTTTAGGACCTGGAAACTATTGGTGTGAAATGTAAATAGCAAGAACATACACCCTATCCCACAGTTTCTGTAGGCGCCTAGGAGGCTGCCTTCAGCAGGTACATAGCTCCACACTGGAAATTTAACTCCTGTCATGAAGATGTTGGAAGTTTATTTTTTCTACGAATATTACCAATTAGAAAATCCAGATGACTTCTCAAATTACTAGGTGAAATTACAATAAGCTGTATATGACAAATGGTGCTGTCATGTCTTCTACTTGAGAATTAATTATGGTGAGTTTCTGTGTTTGCAGTCTCTTAGATTGCCTGTGATGCACACCACATTTTGGTTTATTATGTACCAAAACATTTTCTTTTCTGTTGTTGTGGACAATTTTTTAGGATTGGAGATGATTTTGCTTTTAGTTATATTTTCCACACAGTGTCCGGAATCACCAGACATTATATACAAGTGCCATTTCTGCTTCACTTTAGAGAAAAACCTTTCTCAGGATTCCACTCACAACCCACAATTTGGTGGCAAAGTGCAGCAAAGTGCTCGCCAAATCTGGAAATAGAATGGTCTCTCCTATTTGAGATCTGTAGTCCCTTCTATGACAATTATACTGGATTTCTACAAAATAACTTTTTAGTACTGCAATCAGTTATTCCTCCTTTGTCAGTGTGCCTGACATCTTCAAATCTGACACTGATTCCGTGATCATGGGGCCCATAATCCCAATCAGGATCCCACATGTGCATTGATTAAACCTGAGAACTTCAACTGCCTTCTCCCTTTGCCCAAATGCCCACAAATGTGCATAGCTCACCAGCCCTCCAAGTCTTAAATGTGCAGTTCCAAATTCTGAATTTATGTCCTGGGGTTTGAGAGAAGGATAGAACTTTTATCTGAGAAATATAAGTTATTTTAATCAGATACAGTGATGTGTTAAAATGAGACCAGTCATGTACTGTTCCCCACTTTGAACTATTTGTCTTTTGAAATTGTGGTCTATTGCCACAAATGGCTGTAAATTAACCGAATAATGTCATAGTGGACTCTATAACTCACACCTTATAAATTAACAATGTATATAGCCAGTCACTAACCACTTACTTCCATAAGGCAATAAGAATTTCTGATGACTTTCTATCCGTTCTCTCTCTACCTTCTTTTTGCCTTTAAAAATAATACTCATAACTTCTTCTAGTTGGAGTATATATTCAGGGCAGCCTTATATTCCAGCATTGCCTCTTCAAGCTTTGGCCCAAATAAACTCTCTATTTATGGTTTACCCCAGGATTTTCCTTTTAGGTCAAAATATTCTTCAGAATGTGTTGGGCCTGGCATGGTGGCTCACGCCTGTAATCCCAGCACTTTGGGAGGCTGAGGCGGGCAGATCACAAGGTCAGGGGATTGAAACCATCCTGGCAAATACGGAGAAACCCCATCTCTACTAAAATACAAAAAATTAGCCAGGTGTGGTGGCGTGCGCCTGTAATCTCAGCCACTTAGGAGGCTGAGGCAGGGGAATTGCTTGAACTTGGGAGGTGGGGGTTGCAGTGAACTGAGATCGCGCCACTGCACTCCAGCCTGGCGACAGAGCAAGACTCCATCTCAAAAAACAAACAAACAAACCCAGAATGTGTTGAAGGTGCCTTTATGAACAATCTTTCCTCCGGTTGTACTCCGCTTGCTGTAACCCCCAAGAATGCTGAGGCACATTGATCCTACCTAGAATCTGCACATAAAACCTGACCTCTGCCTAGGATTCATAAGACAGGACCAGACTTCGGTTGAACAGAAAACTCAAGACTTTTTCTGCATCATGAGAGGTCAACATAGACATCTTAATCCCCACGTTCAGAGTGGAGCTCTTTGAGTTTTCCAGATCTTGTCCAGTGACCTGCTATAGTTGTGTGGGAGGCTTCTGGTGTGAACAGAATCCTGTGGCAGAATCTGTTAAGTGGAAACAAGCACTTTAGCAGTGGGGGGTCAGGGCCACAAAATAACCAGAGCCATAGTCACAACTATGCCTCCCTGTAAACTGTGTTATTGGGGTAAAGTACTTTTGTCCTTCCCCTTGCCTCAGAGTTAACCTGATCAGGGACAGGGGCTTTCACATCTGGATCTAGGATCTGCAGCTTTACCAGGGCTGTACCATTTTCTGTTTGCATCCCACAAATTGAGCCTGAATCTCTCCTGCCTGGATCGCTATGGGGACATCAGCCCAAGGTCACTGGGGACACTCACCAGCATCTGTATTTGAGACACCTGAGGATATCCTGTGCAGACTGGGTCAGTCTGATGGCAAGGTCTAATTCTGCTCCCATTTTAGAGGAAGAGAAATGACTCACCCAGGGTTTGTTCCTCCCCTCACAGAAAGAATCTCCTTGGTTTATACCCAGATAAGAGTTGCTCCAGTTCTCCAGTTTTTTGGTGAAAAATGAGATCTGGATACTCAAACTGATTAATAAGCTAATTGTTTCTATTTCATATGGTCATTAGAAAAAGAGATGAAGCAGTCACAGTCCCTACCCTCAAGCAACTTGCAGTCTGGAGCACATGAATAATGGTTGAATTCAGCATCATGTGTTCAGTACAAAGACGGACACTGTACAGGAGACTTAAACTTCATTTGAGTTACTTTCCTTTTATTGTTCTGTGAGTTTTGATACCACCATCTGAAGAGAGTAGTCATTGACAGAAGAGAAGTTGTTATTGTTAGTATTGTTTTTACCTTGCTAAGAGTAAGTGTTTGGCTTCTAACATAATTGGTCTAGAAAAACAAGGGTTTTGGTTAAATTCCTTGTTGTATGTTATGAAAGACACAGGAAAGTGGCTAAAATAGATTAAAATTTCACACACTCTGGGAATCAAATTTCTCTAGGGCAGCCTTAGAAAAGACAGCTGAAAATACTTAGTGGCATAGAGAACAGAAGCCTGGGGCCCACTCTCTGTCCTAACCCTGCCCAGATCCACCCTCTGCTGAACCTTGTCCAGGTCTGGCCCCACACTGAAATCTCTCACAGAACTGCTTAGAGGAGATCAGTGTTTGGAGTGGCTGCTCCTACCACAACTCCAGAGCTGGTGCTCCCAATTTCCTGAAACACAAAAGCAGATAAATTGGGAAAAGATGCATACTTTTGGGCCTTAAATTCTTTTTTATAAAATTAAAACCAGTGTTTCTAGAGACATCTCATCCAGCAACCTGTTCTCCATGCCTGTAGTTTGTGTTTTTTTATGTCTTTTATTTTATTTTATTTATTTATTTATTTTTTGAGGTGGAGTCTCGCTCTGTCCCCTGGACTGGAGTGCAGTGGCCTGATCTCAGCTCACTGCAAGCTCCGCCTCCTGGGTTTAGGCCATTCTCCTGCCTCAGCCTCCCGAGTAGCTGGGACTACAGGCGCCGGCCACCTCGCCCCGCTAGTTTTTGTATTTTTAGTAGAGACGGGGTTTCACCGTGTTAGCCAGGATGGTCTCGATCTCCTGACCTCGTGATCCACCCGTCTTGGCCTCCCAAAGTGCTGGGATTACAGGTTTGAGCCACCGCGCCTGGCCTTTATTTATTTTTTTTGAGACAGTCTTGCTCTGTCGCCCAGGCTGGGGTGTAGTGGCCCGATCTCAGCTCACTGCAAGCTCCGCCTCCCAGGTTCACGCCATTCTCCTGGCTCAGCCTCCTGAGTAGCTGGGACTACAGGCGCCCGCCACCTCGCCCTAGTTTTTTTTGTTTTGTTTTGTTTTTTTGAGACGGAGTCTCGCTCAGTCGCCCGGGCTGGAGTGCAGTGGCGCGATCTGGGCTCACTGCAAGCTCCGCCTCCCGGGTTCACGCCATTCTCCTGCCTCAGCCTCCGGAGTAGCTGGGACTACAAGCGATCGCCGCGACGCCCGGCTAATTTTTTTTGCATTTTTAGTAGAGATGGGGTTTCACCGTGGTAGCCAGGATGGTCTCGATCTCCTGACCTCGTGATCCGCCCGTCTCGGCCTCCCAAAGTGCTGGGATTGCAGGCTTGAGCCACCGCGCCCGGCCTTTTTAGTAGAGACGGGGTTTCACCATGTTAGCCAGGATGGTCTCGATCTCCTGACCTCGTGATCCACCTGTCTCAGCCTCCTAAAGTACTGGGATTACAGGCTTGAGCCACCGCGCCCGGCCCTTTTTTATAAGTCTTAAAGTAAATACACAAACATTCCTCTGAATTGCACTTAAAACTTTGTTTCTTTGCCATCTATTTATATTGAGCTATTCTATACATTTAAAAAAAAAATCAGTGGTACGAAAACAAAGGAAATGGAAATTCTGGGCCCTGCATTTAAATCCTGGGAAGTATTGGACACTTAGTACCCACCTCCCAGAATGTTAAAAGAATTAACACATAATGTGAATGTCCCAGCACAGTGCCCTGTGACATACTCCTGAGCACATAGTACATGATCCATAAATATCGCATTAATGCAGGTACACATGTTTTTCTTTTCTTTCCTTTTTTTTTTTTTCCAAATGGAGTCTTACTCTGATCTCGGCTCACTGCAACCTCTACCTCCTGAGTTAAAGCAATTCTTCTGCCTCAGCCTCCTGTGTAGCTAAGATTACAGGCGCATGCCACCACGTCTGGCTATGTTATATATATATATATATTTTTTTTTTGAGACGGAGTCTCGCTCTGTCGCCTGGGCTGGAGTGCAGTGGCCGGATCTCAGCTCACTGCAAGCTCCGCCTCCCGGGTTTACGCCATTCTCCTGCCTCAGCCTCCCGAGTAGCTGGGACTACAGGCGCCTGCCACCTCGCCCGGCTAGTTTTTCGTATTTTTTAGTAGAGGCGGGGTTTCATCGTGTTAGCCAGGATGGTCTCGATCTCCTGACCTCGTGATCCACCCGTCTCGGCCTCCCAAAGTGCTGGGATTACAGGCTTGAGCCACCGCGCCCGGCCTATTTTTTATATTTTTAGTAAAGACGGGGTTTCACCATATTGGCCAGGTTGGTCTCGAACTCCTGACCTCGTGATTCCCCCCCTCGGCCTCCCATAGTGCCGGGATTACTGCGTGAGTCACCACTCCCGGCCCACATGTTTTTCCAATGCAGACTTAGACACTGACACCATCTCCAGCCTTTGTAACCTTTAAAGGGCCTGCAGAGAATGCTGTGCTTCAGGATGATGACTGGTGGTCTTGGAATGAAAAGTATTTGTGTTGTGGAAAGGGATTCTGTGTGCTGTGCCTGCTTTCTGGTTTTTTTTTTTTTTTTTTTTTTTTTGAGACGGAGTCTCGCTCTGCCGCCCAGGCTGGAGTGCAGTGGCCGGATCTCAGCTCACTGCAAGCTCCGCCTCCCGGGTTTATGCCATTCTCCTGCCTCAGCCTTCCGAGTAGCTGGGACTACAGGCGCCCGCCAAATCGCCTGGCTAGTTTTTTGTATTTTTTAGTAGAGAGGGGGTTTCACCATGTTAGCCAGGATGGTCTCGATCTCCTGACCTCGTGATCCGCCCGTCTCGGCCTCCCAAAGTGCTGGGATTACAGGCTTGAGCCACCGTGCCCGGCCTGTGCCTGCTTTCTCTAGCCGAGTGGTGCTATAATGGATCCAGGTGGAGGAACATCAGCATTAACAGGAGACTTGATAAAAGTCGGTAATTCATGGACTGTTTTCAAAGCTGCAAAATTTTGGTACAGTGAGGCCTAGAACATTAAATAATTTATATGTACATTGAAGCTTGAGAGACAGTGCTTAGCGAAGTGACTCTCAGCCCAGTTTTCCCCTAGGGTCACAATTTGAAGTTAAATCATCACGTGTGCCCTCGCATCACATCCTGTCTATTGTTCTGGGTGGAAACGTTTCTGTTTTTTAAATTAAGTTACTCACATTTTGGCGGGGCGCGGTGGTTCAAGCCTGTAATCCCAGCACTTTGGGAGGCCGAGATGGGCGGATCACGAGGTCAGGAGATCGAGACCATCCTGGCTAACACGGTGAATCCCGCCTCTACTAAAAAATACAAAAATCTAGCCGGGCGAGGTGGCGGGCGCCTGTAGTCCCAGCTACTCCGGAGGCTGAGGCAGGAGAATGGCGTAAAACCCGGGAGGCGGAGCTTGCAGTGAGCTGAGATCCGGCCACAGCACTCCAGCCTGGGTGACAGAGCGAGACTCCGTCTCAAAAAAAAAAAAAAAAAGTTACTCACATTTTATAGCAAGGCCAAGGTCAAGCATGAGGACTTCCAGATACTTTGATGAGAGGTGAGTTCAACCTGTTTTCCAGGAGGTCACAGGGCCTACTCTGCTTGTTTTTGGTAGGGGTAGGTCAATGTAGCCCATTATTTTTATTGCAGCAACAGAAACTGTTGGAATGCCTTCCTTTTTCCTCAGAGCTATAGAATACTTTAGAGAATATTACTGTGTTGAAAGTTATTTTATCAGATAATCACAGTCAAATGTCAGAACTAGTTCTCTTAACACATTTCACCTGTAGTCAAATTAAGAACTCTTGTCACTTGATACGTATGTATTTTCAGGAACCCTTAACATTCAGGGATGTGGCCATAGAATTCTCTCCAGAAGAGTGGAAATGCCTGGACCCTGCCCAGCAGAATTTATATAGAGATGTGATGTTGGAGAACTACAGGAACCTGGTCTCTCTGGGTGAGGATAATTTTAATACATAATTCCTAATACTCCTTCAGAGTTTTATTTTCTATTTTTGTAGAATGTCTTTTGAGATATATCTGTATCTATATAAAAATGTGTGTCTTGGCCGGGCGCGGTGGCTCAAGCCTGTAATCCCAGCACTGTGGGAGGCCGAGACGGGCGGATCATGAGGTCAGGAGATTGAGACCATCCTAGCTAACAGTGAAACCCCGTCTCTACTAAAAAAAAAAAATACAAAAAACTAGCCGGGCAAGGTGGCGGGCGCCTGTAGTCCCAGCTACTCGGGAGGCTGAGGCAGGAGAATGGCGTAAACCTGGGAGGTGGAGCTTGCAGTGAGCTGAGATCCGGCCACTGCACTCCAGCCTGGGCGACAGAGCGAGACTCCGTCTCAAAAAAAAAAAAAAAAAAATGTGTGTTTCTCACACGCATATATAAGTAATATATGTATATAGTAAATTCTTAACATTGGTGATAGAGTTTCAGAAACTGTAAGTGAAGCAACATATCATTTAAGAAAATGAATTTTAGGGCTGGGCACGGTGGCTCACGCCTGTAATCCCAGCACTTTGGGAGGCTGAGGTGGGCGGATCATGAGGTCAGGAGTTTGAGACCAGCCTGGCCAACATGACAAAACCCCATCTCTACTCAAAATACAAAAAACTAGCTGGATGTGGTGGCAGGTGCCTGTAATCCAGCTACTCGGGAGGCTTAAGGGAGAATCACTTGAACCTGGGAGGTGGAGGGTGCAGTGAGCCGAGATTGCACCATTGAACTTCTGTCTGGGCAATAAGAGCAAAACTCAGTCTCAAAAAAACCAAAAAACAACAACAAAAAAAAGAAAACTAATTTTAGCAAAGTTTAATTGATACAAACAAGACTTATGTTTGGTATATAGCAACATTGCTTCATTTAAAGTTGCAGTTTTCAAGAACCTGTTTTGAACATTAAGTGAGGACTTACTGTATAGCTGTGTTTGTGTGACATGGAGTTTTCTGATAAATAAAAATTGTTTAAGTATCTTTAATGTGTACAGTGTAATGATTTGATATGTATATATTTTGTGATATATTCCTGTTTTATTGCAAAAATATAGTCAAGTTGATCAACACATCTATTACCTCAGATAATGATTTTTTTTGATAATAAGAACACTTAAGGCCTAGTGTTGTAGCAAATTGTAAGCATACATTACGGTATTACTAATTATAAACAGAATACTATTATGCTAATCTAATGCTAATGTACATTAGGTTTCTCAGACTTATTCAACTTTTTTTTTTTTTTTTTGAGACGGAGTCTTGCTCTGTCACCCAAACTGGAGTGCAGTGGCCGGATCTCAGCTCACTGCAAGCTCTGCCTTTCAGGTTTATGCCATTCTCCTGCCTCAGCCTCCCAAGTAGCTGGGACTATAGGCGCCCGCCACCTCGCCCGGCTAGCTTTTTTTTGTATTTTTTTAGTAGAGACGGGGTTTCACTGGGTTAGCCAGGATGGTCTCGATCTCCTGACCTTGTGATTTGCCCGTCTTGGCCTCCCAAAGTGCTGGGATTACAGGCTTGAGCCACCGCGCCTGGGTATTCAACTTATAACTACAAATTTGTACTCTTTGAACAACATCTCCTCATATTCCCACCCTTAGGCTCTAACAACCACCATTCTACTTTCTGCCTCTATGAGTTTACATTTTTAGATTTACCCATCTGTGTGACAAGAAGCAGTTTCTTTGTCCCTCTGTGTTTGGCTAATTTCATTTAGCATCATGTCCTCCAGGTCTGTCCATGTTGTAAATGGCTAGATTTCCTTTTCTCTTATGGCTGAGTAGTATTCTACTATGTATATATATACACTCCATATTTTGGCTATTGTAAATATACAATGAATATGGGGCTGAAGATATTTCTTTATTTTGAGACGGAGTCTTGCTCTGTCGCCCGGGCTGGAGTGCAGTGGCCGGATCTCAGCTCACTGCAAGCTCCGCCTCCCGGGTTCACGCCATTCTCCTGCCTCAGCCTCCCGAGTAGCTGGGACTACAGGCGCCCGCCACCTTGCCCGGCTAGTTTTTTGTATTTTTTAGTAGAGACGGAGTTTCACCGTGTTAGCCAGGATGGACTCGATCTCCTGACCTCGTGATCCGCCATTCTCAGCCTCCCAAAGTGCTGGGATTACAGGCTTGAGCCACTACGCCCGGCCAGATATTTCTTGAAGGTGTTAATTTAATTTCCTTTGGTAGTATGGCCAGAAGTGGTATTGCTGGATTATATGATATGTCCATTTGTATTATTTACTGGTTTTTATGATGACTTTTTCAATTTATATCTCACCAACAGAATACAGCATATATGTTGTATGTATGTCTTTGGGGGAAAAAATCTAACCTTTTGCCTATTTTTGAATGGGTTATCGTTATTATTGCTTTGAATTGCAGACGTTTCTTAAACATTTCGGATATGGATATTAACTTTTTTTTTTTTTTTTTTTTTTGGAGACAGAGTCTTCCTCTGTCACCAGGCTGGAGTGCAGTAGCACAATCTTGGCTCACTGCAATCTCCGCCTCCTGGGTTCAAGTGATTCTTCTGCCTTAGCCCCCCAAGTAGCTGGGATTACAGGCATGTGCCACCACTCTTGGCTTATTTTGTATTTTTAGTAGAGATGGGATTTCTCCATGTTGGTCAGGCTGCTCTCAATCTTCTGACCTCAAGTGATCCTCCCGCCTTGTTCTCCCAAAATTAACTTGTTATCACATATATCACTTGCAAATATTTCTATCCCGTAGGGTTTTTAGAAATTTTGTTTTCCTTTGCTGTGAAGAAGCAGTTTACTTTGATACAATCCCACTTGTTTGTATTTTTGTTGTTGTTGCTGTGCTTTTGATGGTATATCAAAAAATTATTGCCAAGACCAGTATCAAAGTTTTTCCATATGTTTTCTTCAGGAGTTCTAATAGGTTTTTTGTCTTACATGTGTTTCATTTTGAGTTAATTTTGGGGTATGGTATAAGAAAATGGTCTACCTTTGCCAGGCGCAGTGGCTCATGCCTGTAATCCTAGCACTTTGGGAGGCCGAGGTCAGGAGATTGAGACCATCCCAGCTAACACAGTGAAACCCCGTCTCTACTAAAAATACAAAAAATTAGCCGGGTGTGGTGGTGGCGCCTGTAGTCCCAGCTACTCGGGAGGCTGAGGCAGGAGAATGGCGTGAACTTGGGCGGCAGAGCTTACAGTGAGCCGAGATCGCGCCACTGCACTCCAGCCTGGGCAACAGAGTGAGACTCCGTCTCAAAAAAAAAAAAAAAAAAAATGTACTTTTATTCTTTTGCTTGTGGCTCCTCAGGTTTTCTGGCACCATGTATTGACAAGACTATAATTTCTGTATTGTATATTCATGATCCCCATCCCAAAATTCGTTGACCTTGTATGCATGGATTTGTTTCTGGGCTCTATTCTGTTCATTGGTTTGTGTATGTGTATTTATGCACATGCCATATTTTTTTGCTTACTATAACCTTTAAATAAAGTTTAAAATTAAGAAGTATGATGCCCCTAGCTTTGTTCTTTCTCACGATGGCTCAGGTTATTTAAAGTTGTTGAAGGTTACACTTAAATTTTACAATTGTGTTTTCTATTACTGTGAAAAATAACACCAAAATTTTGATAGGGATCCCATTTGAATCTACAAATCACTTTCGATAATATAGTTTGACAATATTAGTGATCCTAATGAAATATGTGTTTGTGTCTGCTTCAATTTCTGTCATTGTATTTAGTATATACGTTTATTGTTATACATTAGATTTTGTGCCTTATTGTATTTAGTGTATAAATTTTTTATTTCATTGGTTAAATTTATTTTGAATTTCTTATTTTTATAGTGTTGTAAATTGAATTTTTTTCTTGGAATTTTTTTGTTACTTTATGGAAATGAAACAAATATTTGTATGTTGTGGCAGGTGTAGTGGTTCATTTTTGTAATCCCAGCACTTTCAGAAGCCAAGGCATGTGGATCACTTGAGCACAGGAGTTTAAGATGAGCCTCGGCCTCAGAGTGAGACCCTGTCTCAAAAACACGCACAAAAAAACCCCACAAGTATTTACATGTTAATTATGTATCCTAATACCTTAATAAATGCATTTATTCAGTTTTTGTTACTCTACTCTAGGGTTTCATATATATGCATGATCATATTATCTACAAACAGTAAAATTTTTTCTTATTTTGCAAGCAGGAGAGCTTTGTTCTCCTTTTCCTTGGCTAATTGTTCAGATATAAACTTTCGGTAATATGTTAAGATAGAAGCTGTGGTCCTGGAGGCATGCTTGCAGATCTTGGCTTCAGCTGTGGTCCCTGAAGCAGCCCTGTGTCTGTATATTTTAAGGAGTTAACAGTGATTTACAGTTTTCTATAATCTGTTTTTTGGCAGGTAAACATCTCCTTTTGTTGGGTCCCCAGGCTGATGAGATTACCTCTGGGGTTGCAGAGAAGAAGGGTTGTAGCTGGGTCACAAGGGTGATGCTGGGTCTGCTGTGGGGTCTGCCTTTGATGGTTGTGTTACCAGAGATTTGGACAGTCATAGATTCTTTCTGGGCCCTGGAAAGATTAGATTTCCTTGAGGACATTAATCTATATGGCAGGCAGTAGGATTGGGTTTTGAAGTTTGTCTGCATATTATGGCCCAAATACCAGGTATATAAATGGGTTTGGCTTTTACTACCTGGGAACAGTTTTTTGTTTTTTTGTGACGGAGTCGTTTTGTCCCCCAGGCTGGAGTGCAGTGGCGTGAACTTGACTCACTGCAACCTCTGCCTCCTGGATTCAAGCGATTCTCCTGCCTCAGCCTCCTGAGTAGCTTGGACTACAGGCGCAAACCACCATGCTTGGCTAATTTTTTTTTTCTTTTGAGATGGAGTCTCACTCTTGTCACCCAGGCTGCAGTGCAGTGGTGCAATCTTAGCTCACTGCAAGCTCCGCCTTCCGGTTCACACCTTTCTGTCTCAGCCTCCGGAGTAGCTGGGACTACAGGCGCCCGCCACCGCTCCGGGCTACTTTTTTGTATTTTTAGTAGAGACGGGGTTTCACTGTGGTCTCGATCTCCTGATCTCGTGATCCACCCGCCTTGACCTCCCAAAGTTCTGGGATTACAGGCGTGAGCCACCATGACTGGTATGCCTGGCTAATTTTTTGTATTTTTAGTAGAGACGGGGTTTCACTATGTTAGCCAGGCTGGTCTTGATCTCCTGACCTCCTGATCTGCCCGCCTCAGCCTCGCAAAGTGCTGGGATTCCAGGCTTGAGCCACCGTACGCAGTCCTTAGGAACAGTTTTTACAGGTCTCTGTGGGCCTCTGAGTGTGTGTGAGTGGCCACGGACTGTGACTACAAATGACTTGAAGTGAGTCACAGGGGTGCTTCAAGGAGCACAGTTGAGTCCAGGATCTGCAGGCCAGATGTCTCTAGGGCCATGACTGGGTGTGTCTTCCTGCAAGTCTCTTGACGGGAAGGACCACTTCTGGGCTATAGCTGAAATTGAATTTGAGAGAAGTTACAGAACTGCTTCAGAATCCTCAGTAAGGCCAACCTCCATGCACCATTTTCTTGTCTGTAGCCATGTCTATGGGCTCTGGAGTTGGCCACCTGGGTGAGGGCCTGCTTTTTCCAAATAACCCTTCCTTGGTCTTTAACTCCACTGAGGTCTCGCAATCCTAACTATAGGCAAGCACCATTGTACTTATGTTTTGTAGGAATTTACTACTAATATATCTTATGTAAGTGGAATCATACACTGTCACTTTGTTAGTGTCTTATTAAATAATGGTGTCTAAATAGTGTTATTAAAATAATGGCTTTAAGATTTATTCTTATTGTATGATCTGAAAAGATATTTTCATCTAAATCTAGAGAAGTTTTCATTGTATGTGTAAGCCACGTAAGCTACATCCTTTTTTTTTTTGAGACGGAATCTCGCTCTGTCACCCAGGCTGGAGTGCAGTGGCTCGATCTTGGCTCACTGCAAGCTCCACCTCCTGGGTTCACGACATTCTCCTGCCTCAGGCTCCAGCTGGGACTACAGGCACCTGCCACCACGCCTGGCTAATTTTTTTTTTTTTTTTTTTTTTCTTTTTTTGTAGAGTCAGGGTTTCACCGTGTTAACCAGGATGATCTCGATCTCCTGACCTCATGGTCCACCCGCCTCAGCCTCCCAAAGTGCTGGGATTACAGGTATGAGCTACCACGCCCAGCCAAGCCACATCCTTTTAAATTATTCGTCTCTTGAAGGATGTTTGAGGTTTTTCACTTTTTGGCTTTTGTAAGTAATATGGTTTGGATCTGTGGCCTCCTCATTCAAATCTCACATTAAATGGTAAGCCCTAATGTTGTAGGTGGGGCCTGGAGGGAGGTGATTGGATTATATGGTTGGCTTCTCATGAATCGTTTCGCACCATCCCCTTTGGTACTGTCTTTGCCATAATGAGTGATTTCTCCTGAGATCTCATTTTCTTTCTTTGTTTTTTTTTTTTCTGATATTCATCACAGTTTAATCTAAAAGTGAAATTTCTACAGAAACAGGAACTATTTTAACAAAGAAAAAAATCCCTCATTCAAACTTCTTTGTAGTGGTAATGGCTGCAGAAAACTACACTATCAACAAGCTTTGCTTGATTAACTCAGATGTACAAAATCTAGAAAGCAGATTAAAGTGAATTATTTCTTCAACATTTTTTTTTTTTTTTCACCAGAAACATGTACACTTTATTGAATGCCATTGTAGAAAAGTGTGTGAGGATAAAGGGCTGATACAGGACTCGGCTCCAGGGGCAGGACCAGGAATGGAAGGTGGAGCACGTGGGACACAGGTTATAGGCAGAGCTCCTGGCCTGAATGATGTCTCCTGATCTATCGATGGGCTTGGTAGATCAATACTGGGATGACAATGAGCAGAATGGTCATGAGGATGCCCAAAATCAGGGCCCAGATGTTCAGGCACTTGGCGGTGGAGGCATAGGCCTGGGCCCCAGTCAGGTCACCAACCATCTTCCTGTCCCTAGACTTCACGGAGTAGGCGAACGCTATGAAGCCCAGGCAGCAGGGGTTCATGAAGAGGGTGTTGAACAGGGACCAGACGACATGGTCGGGCACGGAGGTCTCGCTGCGGATGTGGATCACGGTGGACGTCGGGGGAGCAGGGTTGTGGGGCGCCCCCAGCACAGCCACCTCGTGCTCTTCCTTCAGCATCTCATAGCTGGGGGGCTGGCTGCTATTGACAGGAGAGAAGACGGTTTGGACCATGTGGTTCATGGTGTCCTGCAAAAGCCAGCGGTGGTCGGGTTAGTGGGATGGTTCTCAGTGGGCCCTCCCTTTCCCTCCTAGTTTCGATTTCTCAGCAGTTTCCTCTTCCTGGCATTTGTCAAATGCTCTTCACCATTTTAGTAAAACTTTTGATAATCAGAATTCAAAGCAAATACAGCACATAACAACTCAAGCATAAATCAAGACAGAGAGCCTGGGAGTTTGATTTCTTAAATTTTCCATAAAGGTATCATTGCAACATATAGGATTTCCCCCTATATTTTAACCTTACCAGTTTCAAAGGAAAGTAAAGGGAGTGGATTATATGTAGACAGCATGTGTGCAAGTGCACACACGTGCAAGGTGGCAGGTAGAGTGTCTAATTCCTTCTTCCTACCACCCAAGTCTCACTTCACAGAAATCATTAGGTAAAGGAAAACCAATGAGGAGTACTGCAGTTTTAATAACTGAGGCTGAGGCAGGAGAATTGCTTCAACCCCGGAGGCGGAGGTTGCAGTAAGCCAAGATTGTGCCACTGCATTCCAGCCTGAGCGACAGAGTGAGCCTCCATCTCAAAAAAAAAAAAAAAAGACAACAAAATAGATAAAAGAGAAATAACTTGTGACTACCATTTTGTTCACTGTTTTCTGAACATTTAGTAGTTTCTGTTTTTCTTTCACGCTGTCTTCCCTTGTGTAGTGTTTTTGTTTTGTTTTTATTGTTATATGCTTTGGTTCCCTTTTTTGTGTGTGTATCTACTACAGTTTTTTTTTTTTTTGTAATTTCCAAGAGACATAAAATATCTCATAAAAGTGTAGCTTGGCCAGGTGCGGTGGCTCACGCCTGTAATCCCAGCACTTTGGGAGGCCACTCACGAGGTCAGGAGATCAAGACCATCCTGGCTAACACGGTGAAACCCCATCTCTACTAAAAATACAAAAAAAATAGCTGGGCTTAGTGGCGAGCCCTTGTAGTCCCAGCTACTTGGGAGGCTGGGGCAGGAGAATGGCGTGAACCTGGGAGGCAGAGCTTGCAGTAAGCTGAGATCATGCCACTGCACTCCAGCCTGGGTTACAGAGCGAGACTCCGTCTCAAAAAAAAAAAAAAAAAAATTAAATTAAAAAAATTTTAAAAGCCTAGCTTAACATTCTAACTTCTTTTTTATCCACATAGGGTCTTGCTTTGTTTCCCAGGCTCTAGTGCACTGGTGCATTCACAGCTCAGTTCAGCCTCAAACTCTCCAATATCAAACAATTTTCCCATCTCAGCCTCCTGAGTAGCTGGCATTACAAGTACATGCCACCAGGTCCAGCTAATTTTTTTGGTATTTTTTTGTAGAGACAGGGTTTTGCCATGTTACTCAGGCTGGTCTTGAATTCCTGGGCTGAAGAAATCCAACTGCCTTGGCCTATTACTATATGGGCTATTTTTGGTTCCATATGATATATAAAGTAGTTTTCTCCAATTCTGTGAAGAGTCAATGGTAGCTTGATGGGAATAGCACTGAATCCATAAGTTACTTTGGACATTATGGCCATTTCACGATAACTGATTCTTCCTATCCATGAGCATGGAATGTTTTTCCATTTGTTTGTGTCCTGTCTTATTTCCTTGAGCAGTGGTTTGTAGTTCTCCTTGAACATGTCTCTTACATCCCTTCTAAGTTGTATTCCTAGGTATTTTATTCTTTTTGTAGCAGCTGTGAATGGGAGTTCACTCATGATTTGGCTCTCTGTCTGTTGTCTATTATTGGTATATAGGAATGCTGTGACTTTTACAAATTGATTTTGTATCCTAAGACTTTTCTGAAGTTGCATGTCAGATTAAGGAGATTTTGGGGTGAGACGACTGGGTTTTCTAAATATACAATCATGTCGTCTGCAAACAGAGACAACTTGACTTCCTCTCTTCCTATTTGAATACCCTTTATTTCTTTCTCTTGCCTGATTGTCCTGGCCAGAACTTCCAATACATTTTGAATAGGAGTGGTAAGAGAGGGCATCCTTGTCTTATCCCGGTTTTCAAAGGGAATGCTTCCAGCTTTTGCCTATTCAGTATATTGGCTGTGTTTGTCATAAATAGCTTATTATTTTGGGATACATTCCATCAATATCTAGTTGATTGAGAGTTTTTAGCTTGAAGGGGTGTTGAATTTTATCGCAGGCCTTTTCTGCATTATTGCGGTAATCATGTGGTTTTCGTCATTGTTCTGTTGATGTGATAGATTACGTTTACTGATTGGCATATGTGGTTTTTGTCATTGGTTCTGTTGATGTGATGGATTACGTTTACTGATTGGCATATGTGGTTTTTGTCATTGTTCTGTTGATATGATGGATTACGTTTACTGATTGGCATATGCGGTTTTTGTCATTGTTCTGTTGATGTGATGGATTACGTTTACTGATTGGCATATGTTGAAGCAGTGTTTCATCCTAGGGATGAAGCCAAGTTGATCATGGCGGATAAGCTTTTTGATGTGCTGCTGGATTCATTCGGTTTGCCAGTATTTTATTGAGAATTTTCACATCGATGTTCATCAGGGATATGGCCTGAATTTTTTTCTTTTGTTGTTTCTCTGCCAGGCTTTGTTATCAGGATGATGTTGGCTTCATCAAATGAGTTAGGGAGGAGTCCCTCTTTTTCTATTGTCTGGAATAGTTTCAGAAGGAATGGTACCAGCTCCCCTTTTTACTGCTGGTAGAGTTTGGCTGTGAATCCGTCCGGTCCTGGCTTTTTTTGGTGGGTAGGCTATTACTGCCTCGATTTCAGAACCTGTTACTGGTCTATTCGGGGATTCGACTTCTTCCTGGTTAAGTCTTGGGAGGGTGTGTGTGTCCAGGAATGTATCCATTTCTTCTAGATTTTCTAGTTTATTTGCATAGAGGTGTTTATAGTGTTCTCTGATGGTGGTTTGTTTCTGTGGGATCGGTGGTGATATCTCCCTTATGATATTTTATTGTGTCTATTTGATTCTTCTCTCTTTTCTTCTTTATTAGTGTTTCTAGCGGTCTATTTTGTTGATCTTTAAAAAAAAAAAAAAACTAGCCCCTGGATTCACTGAATTTTTTTTTTTACTTTTCTCCAGTTCTGCTCTGATCATAGTTATTTCTTGTGTTCTGCTAGCTTTTGAATTCGTTTGCTTTTGCTTCTCTAGTTCTTTTAATTGTAATGATAGGGTGTCGATTTTAGGTCTTTCCTGCCTTCTCTTGTGGGCATTTAGTGGTATAAATTTCCCTCTAAAGGCTGCTTTGGCTGTGTCCCAGAGATTCTAGTAGGTTGTGTCTTTGTTCTCATTGGTTTCAAAGAACTTATCTATTTCTACCTTAATTTCGTTATTTATCCAGCAGTCATTCAGGAGCAGGTTGTTCAGTTTCCATGTAGTTGTGTGTGTGGTTTTGAGTTTCTTAATCCTGAGTCCTAATTTGATTGCACTGTTTTCTGAGAGACTGTTATAATTTTCGTTCTTTCGCATTTGCTGAAGTGTGTTTTACTTCAATTATGTGGTCAATTTTAGAATAAGTGCAATGTGGTGCTGAGAATAATGTATATTCTGTTGATTTGGGGTGGAGAGTTCTGTTGATGTCTGTTAGGTCTGCTTGGTCCAGAGGTGAGTTGAAGTCCTGAATATCCTTGTTAATTTTCTGTCTCGTTGATCTAATATTGACAGTGGGGTGTTAAAGTCTCCCATTATTATTGTGTGAGAGTCATCTCTCTTTGTAGGTCTCTAAGAACTTGCTTTATGAATCTGGGTACTCCTGTATTGGGTGCATATATATTTAGGATAGTTATCTCCTCTTGTTGCATTGTTCCCTTTACCATTATGTAATGCCCTTTTCTTTTTTTTTTTTTTGAGACGGAGTCTCGCTGTGTCGCCCAGGCTGAAGTATAGAGGCATGATCTCAGCTCACTGGAAGCTTCGCCTCCCGGGTTCACACCATTCTCCTGCCTCAGCCTTCTGAGTAGCTGGGACTGCAGGCGCCCACCACCACGCCCGGCTAATTTTTTCTATTTTTAGTAGAGATGGTGTTTCACTATGTTAGCCACGATGGTCTTGATCTCCTGACCTTGTGATCCATCCGCCTCTGCCTCTCAGAAGTGCTGGGAATTACAAGCATGAGCCACCGCGCCTGACCCCTTCTGTTTTTGATCTTTGTTCATTTAAAGTCTGTTTTATCAGAGACTAGGATTGCAACCCCTGCTTTTTTTTGCTTTCCATTTGCTTGGTAAATACTCCTTCATCCCTTTATTTTGAGCCTATGTTTGTCTTTGCACATGAGATGTATCTCCTCAGTATGGCACACTGATGGGTCTTGACTCTTTGTCTAACTTTCCAGTCTGTGTCTTTTAATTGGGGCATTTAGCCCATTTACATTTAAGATTAATATTGTTATGTGTAAATTTGATCCTGTCATTACGATGCTAGCTGGTTATTTTGCCCATTAGCTGGTGCAGTTTCTTCATAGTGTCGACGGTCTTTACAGGTTGGTATGTTTTTGCAGTGGGTGGTACCGGTTTTTCTTTTTTATGTGTCCTTCCTTCAAGAGCTCTTCTAAGTCAGACCTGGTGGTGACAAAATCTCTCAGCATTTGCTTGCTTGTATTATTTTTCCTTTGCTTATGAAGCTTATTTTGGCTGGATGTGAAATTCTGGGTTGAAAATTATTTTCTTTAAGAATGTTGAATATTGGCCCCCACTTTCTTCTGGCTTGTGGGGTTTCTGCAGAGAGATCTGCTGTTAGTCTGATGGGCATAACCTGACTTTTCTCTCTGGCTGCCCTGAACATTTTCTGTTAGCTATTTTTTAGATTTTTTTTTTTTTTTCTTGAGACAGAGTCTTGCTCTGTCACCCAAGGCTAGAGTACAGTGGCACAATCTCGGCTCACTGCAGCCTCTGCCCCCTGGGTTCCAGCGATTCTCCTGCCTCAGCCTCCTGGGTGGCTGGGATTACAGGCATGTGCCACCAGGCCCTGCTAATTTTTGTATTTTTAGTAGAGATGGGGTTTTGCCATGTTGGCCAGGCTGGTCTCGAACTCCTGACTTCGGATGATATACCCGCCTTGGCTTCCCAAAGTGTTGGGATTGCAAGCGTGAGCCACCACACCTGGCCTGGATCTGTGTTTTATTGTTAGTGGTTCCTGGAGCATTTTTAGTTTTCTTTAGTGCTGTTATGTTTGTCTGATCCTTCATAATTTGTGAAGCCTTGTTTTGACATCATTGCATCTGAAGGAGTAAATACAACATTCTGTCTTTATAGACTAGTTTTGGGAGGTAAATATCTTCTCCTATTGGATTTCTGGACTGAGGAGATTTCCACTGAGATTGCAATAAAGTGCTTCGGATTCAGGTCACACAACTACTACTGGGTCTGCAGTGAAGTTCATGCTTGGCAGACCTGTTATCTGGGCATCAGACAGTTGTGGATTCTGTGTATTTTCTGAGAAGACTGAACTTTCTTCAAGATGTTGACCAGTATGACTGGCACTGAGGAAGAAAACCCTCCAGTTATATCTGCAGATTAAGGTGCTGATACAATCAATGTGAGCAGGTGTGGCTCCTCCTGTGTCACTCTTGAGCGGTGTTTGGAAATGTCTAACCTAGTCATTGGACAGGTTCCTAGATGAGCAGTACTGACCCTTGATCACAGCTGAGAGGGTGTGGAACGATTCACAAGGCTGCTTCAGGATACACAGCTGAGAACAAAGTCTTCAGGTCTGTTTTGGGGTTCATGGCATTTCTCCCTCCAGATTTCTGGGTGGGCAGGACGTCTTTCAGACTCTAAGTGACAGACCAGAGTGTGGTTATATGACTGCTTCACGATTCACAGTGGGAATGAAGTCAGCGAACATGCCTACAGGGGCACAAATAGGTGTGCTTTTTGGCAGGCCCCAGGTTAGGAAAAACTTCTGGACTTTGGTTGCATGGACTTGGAGCCAGGTTATAGTGCCACGTGAAGACCCACTGTCAAATAAATACTGGCAAGCCTACATCCAGGGGCACAGATAGATGTTTCTCTCTGTGGGTGTCTGGGCAGGATTTCTTCCACACCATGACTGACATGTGCAAAGGGTGGATTTGGGGCTAATTCGGAGATCACAGATAGAACCAACTTCTAAAGGCCTTTCACCTGAGGCATAGGACATTATAAATTCTCCTAGGTGTCTTCGCAGAAGGTGCTAGTGGCAGGAACAAAACCAAATGGTCTACAGCTAAGTCTACAATGAAAATTGGACATATTTTATTTTGTAGCTGTGACCATGATGGGCAAGCATGCCACTCAAGCAAGGGCATGTCTTTTCAATACAGCCCTCCTCAGTCTTGGGTTCACAACCCTTGACATGGATTCCAAAGCTCCCATAAAGTTCCCTTTTTCAGGACATAAGTGCTGCATTTTTGTAACTGTAGAAGTTGTGGGTAGACAACCTCCTGCCATCTTACTATGTTTTCATTTTCTGATATATTCTGTGTCAAATTTATCAGATTTCAAATTCACATTTCTGAAATAAAATGCTCACATTTACACATTGTGTGTAACAAATAAATGTATTGAAAAGGCTCATTCTTATTAGAGCATTTTTTAATTAAGATGCATCCTTTTTTTCTTGAGACAGAGTCTCGCTCTGTCGCCCAGGCTGGAGTCCAGTGGCACTATCTCGGCTCACTGCAAGCTCCGCCTCCCAGGTCCACGCCATTCTCCTGCCTCAGCCTCCCAAGTAGCTAGGACTACAGGCGCCCACCACCATGCCCGGCTTGCGTTTTGTATTTTTAGTAGAGACGGGTTTTCACCGTGTTAGCCAGGATGGTCTCAATCTCCTGACCTTGTGATCTGCCCGCCTCGGCCTCCCAAAGTGCTGGGATTACAGGCATGAGCCACTGTGCCTGGCCAAGATCCATTTTTTTTTGAAACTGCTGTACATTGCATGTAAGGATTCAAAATGCCAGATCTTCATAAGTACACAGTCACAGTTGAAAACTGTCGTTATTTAAAGGATTGTTTTTATGGTACATCTATATTATATTCAGTCTTTTATAGGTCAGAATTTTTTATTTTTATTTTCAACTCTGTTTTACTGGGGAGTGTTTTTTCATGTAGGTTCTCCTTACCTATTTATGATGGAGTCTGGCTCTGTTGCTGGGCTGGAGTGCAGTGGCACGATCTTGGCTCACTACAACCTTCACCTCCCAGGTTCAAGCGATTCTTCTGCCTCAGGCTCCCAAGTAGCTGGGACTACAGGCGCCCACCACCATGCCTGGCTAATTTTTGTATTTTTAGTAGAGAGCTTTGTCTACATGTAAGCTTAATATTTTAATTGCTGCCGAAGCAGGATCGTACCAGTGGCAGGGGAGAATACTGTAGTAGAGTATCACCACCAGGGAGTCCAGCACATTTGTATGGTGAATGGAATTAATGGCCACCCCCAAGTGTATCTCTCTGTCCATTGTAGGGGCAGGTATCATGACCTGTAGGATCCACATATCCAGAGGGTCCCCCAGGGGACTGCAATATAGTTACTGTAATCATAGTGTACTAATGTGTAAGTAGGAAAGAGATTGTGTTTCATTAGGGACAATATTGTTGATTTGGAGTATACGTTGACAGTTGTCTGGTGGGAGAAACCCAGAGTAACATTAGAGGAGCCATTTACAGCCTCTAGACAAAGTGGGGGAGTGGGGCGCTATACAGAATCTGGCCATCAGCACAGCGGGTTCCCAGTATATACCGTTCCAGGCATGTTGGTCAGGATACCAAGGCGTTTGATGCAAGGTGAAGGTAGAGTTCACTTTTCACCTGACTTGGGCATAAATCGATTGCTTGGTTTGGTCAGAGGAAGTCCAGGTTGGATTGCAGTTGTTGTTGTGGCCCCATTGGCAGTGACAGAGCCATTCAGAAATGTTGGCAGGTAACGATTCTCCAAGGTAGCTCATTCCTGGCGGCCTCTGGCAACTCTACTCATAGCCAACATTGATTGTGGTTGGCTTCTTCTACAGTGGTGGCTGCCCAGTTGATGAACTTATTCTTGGCCTCAGGCACAAAGACACAGGTGCTGACTGTTAGTAGATAGGTTATTACATTATAATGCCTCTCACCGCAAGGCTTGAACATGTAATCCATTCATTCACATTCAGGTTTTCAGTTGTGGTGGAAATTTTGGCTTGTTGATCTGCCTGCTGATTAAATAGTCTGTCAAGAGAAAACAGAGACACGTGAGCATCAACATGGAAAACAGTGATAATGGTAGTGTGCACCAGGATTCAGGTATCTTCCCAGTATTTTTTTTCCCAAACCTCTTTATTCACAATTAACCATTTGTTTCGTTGCCATTAGTGCAACCAGGTAGTAAGACCATTTGCTCCTGACCAAGAGTTGCTATACAAGTGACAAATCCCTCTGGCCTCCTAAATAACTCAGAGGACCGCTACTGGTTCAACCAGCTAGCTGCTTCCACCTTTTCCTTCATCAGAAATGCTTATGTTTTCTAACAGGATTGTAAGCCACAGCCTTCTAGCATCAAGTGCCACCAGTGTATTTTGTGGGACCATTAGTAAACCAGGCATGTTTCTGGTCCTCTGGGCTTAGTTTTTTAAAGGATTTGCCCCCATTGGATGGGGGAGGTTTTCTTCCTTATCTGAAGGGCTTTCTTGGTGGTTTTCTGAGCTGGCAAGTTTTGTACATCCTTATGCAAAAGCAGCATCCCCCTTCGTCCTGGCTTAGTCCTATCTTGTGTATACCATTTCCGTTTTATAATGCTGCTTTCCTGAGTGTGCCCTATCTGGTGAGTTTTGGGGAAATTCGTGACCCAAGTCATAATAGGAATTTCAGGCCTCATAAAGACCTCATGGTTGAAGCAAAGGTCCTCTGTTTCCAGCAAAGCCCAATAAAAGGCTAACAGTTGCTTCTTGGAAGGGGTATAAGCTTTATCAGCCTATGGCAGTTTCCGGGTCCAAAACCCCCAAGGTACCCTCTTCCCACCTTGTTTCTGCCTAAGGCTCTGATTAGCATGTTGATCTAGGACAGCTACTTGCAGTTCTCCTGGCCCTATTTCGTATGGGCCGTAGGTCCAGGGTCAGCTGCAACGCTTGTTTAGCTTGTTCAAAAGCCACGCTTTCTCTTTCTGTCCCCAGGGAAAGTCATAGCATTTTCTAGTGACTGCATTGCAGAGGTTGTAATATGTTACCCATGTGGGGCATATGATGTCTCCACAATCCCAACAAAACAATAAATTTCTGGGCCTCCTTTTTAGTGGCAGGGGTTGCAAATTCTAGTATTTTAGCCTTAGCCTTTTGTAAAATGGACTATTAACCGTGTATTTCATAGGATGCCAAGGAATTTTACAGTTTGTGCAGGTTCTTGAATTTTCCTAGGGTTGATTTCCCATCTTTGAGATAGGAGCTGGGTTTTTACCTGCTCCAAGCCCCGGCTGACTAGTTTTTCAGTTTTACCCTGACCGGGCCATTTGGACAGCTGCTTTTTTCAGAAATAGGCTGATAGCTTTGAGCCCGATCAGTCAAGACATAGGCCTGGCCAGGGCCAGTCAGGAAGTCAGATTAGCATTTTTTTTTTTCCAGCTTACATTTCTTGTGTAGCAACCAGTCCCTATCTTGACACGTTAACTTATAAGCAGTAAGCAAGCACCATCCACACGGGGAAATTCCCTCAGCATTCCCTTTATCAACTGGGATTCCCTGCAGCACCTCACGCACAGCCAATAGTTCAAAATGCACTAATTTAGATTCCCTATTTTCAAAAAGACCAGTTCCCTTGGACCACTCAATGGCCAAAGGAGAGAACTGCGGGAGTTCCCATCCCAGGATATGGGAAGCCCCCAAGCTCCCAGCCCATTCCTTGTGGATGAAAAATGGCATGTTTTCGCTTTCGGATCCTGTTCCTGACACCCAAAATGATCTGTGCAGGAAATGTGTTAGAGGGAGAAAACATACAGTACATTTAAGGGTAAACAACCTTTATCTCACGTAAATGGCAGTGCAGATATAATAAGCAAATGATGTAATAACCAAATTGCAATGGGAAGGGGAGAAGGGAAAAGAGGTATATATATTTACATTCACCAGACTATGGAGGATTCACCACCAGACTGGGAAGCAACAGGCCGGGCTCCAGAGTTGGCCACCCATCCTTGCACAAACGAGGAGGGGTCTCATGAAGGTTCGTCATGCTATGGGACCCTAGCTGTTTTTGTAATGAGTTGTTTCGCATGAGGTCCTGTCACTAGGGCCTTTCGTGAACTGGGCTCCAGGAATACAAAAAGGTCAACTTGTTTTTGTGATTGTCTATTCTTTTTCAATAACTAATGTATAGGAATAGATTGAAATAGAGATTTCTTCATAATAGTGCTGGCTGAAGACCTCAAGGGACTCACACAACCTGTTCTGGGACTTGGTGACCACTGTTTGTGTCCATGTTCAATTGAGTTCAAATTTAATATTTAATTTTTCCTCCACAAATATGTGCCAGAATGTCTTTGTTTTAAAATAAAATATTGTATGTATATGTCACATTTTAAAAATCTGACATTGATCTCTAAAGGGACATTTGTGTTTCCAGGAATTGTCTTTTGTAAATAATAATGAACATGCATGTGTAAACATGTATTTAAAGCCCTGCCTTGAATATTTTTGGGATTATGTTATGTTATATTATGTTATTTTTGTGAGACAGAGAGAGTATCCCTCTGTTGCCCAGGCTGGAGTGCAGTGGTGCAATCTTGGCTCACTGCAAGCTCTGCCTCCCAGGTTCACGCCATTCTCCTTCCTCAGCCTCCCGAATAGCTGGGACTACAGGCACCCGCCACCATGCCCGGCTAATTTTGTTGTATTTTTAGTAAAGAGGGGATTTCACTATGTTAGCCAGGATGGTCTCGATCTCCTGAACTTGTGATCTGCCCGCCTTGGCCTCCCAGAGTGCTGGGATTATGGGCATAAGACACCGCACCCAGCTTTTTTGGGATAAATACATGTGTAAACCTTTGATGTTATATTAAAAAACTGATTGCCAAGACTAGTTGCATAAAGCCTTCATCATAAATGTTTATATTAGATTTCACATATGTGTAAGATCATGTGGTATTTTTCTCAGCATATCTGTTTTATTTCACTTAACATAATGGCCTCCAGGTTCATCTGTGTTGTGGCAAATACCAAAACTGAATTCTCTTTTGTAGATGAATAGTATTTTATTGTGTATATATACTACGTTTTCTTTATTCAGCCAAGTTTTGGACACTTGGATTGATTCCATATATCTTGGCCATTGTAAATAGTGCTGTAATAAACATGGGAGTGTAGATTTCTCTTTGACATACTGGTTTTTTTTTTTTTTTTTTTGAGACGGAGTCTCGCTCTGCCGCCCAGGCTGGAGTGCAGTGGCCAGGTCTCAGCTCACTGCAAGCTCCGCCTCCTGGGTTTACGCCATTCTCCTGCCTCAGCCTCCCAAGCAGCTGGGACTACAGGCGCCTGCCACATCACCCGGCTAGTTTTTTGTATTTTTTTTTTTTTTTTTTTTGAGGCGGAGTCTCACTCTGTCGCCCGGACTGGAGTGCAGTGGCCGGATCTCAGCTCACTGCAAGCTCTGCCTCCTGGGTTTACGCCATTCTCCTGCCTCAGCCTCCCGAGTAGCTGGGACTACAGGCGCCCGCCACCTCGTCCGGCTAGTTTTTGTATTTTTTAGTAGAGACGGGGTTTCACCATGTTAGCCAGGATGGTCTCGATCTCCTGACCTCGTGATCCGCCCGTCTCGGCCTCCCAAAGTGCTGGGATTACAGGCTTGAGCCACCGCGCCCGGCCTTTGTTTTCTTTAGCTACAATGAAAATAGAACTTACATATGTTCCAGCAATCCCATTTAATTAAAAAATTAAAAATAGAACGTGATCCAGCAATTTGATTGTGTGTGTGTGTATCTGGTTGTCCAGAGTTTATTGTGTAGGCGAGGAGTCAAAGAAACAGTGTTAAAATACCATTTGTTGATGGTTTAAATATATGTTATCCTGTGATACTTATTTTTTTTCTATAATGGCTCTACTAACATAATTTTTCCAACTGTATGTGTTTCCTTTTCTATTCATTCTCACCAATTTTTTTTTTTTGTCTTTCTAATTACAGTCATTCTAATTGGAGTGAAGTGGTATCTTGTTTTGATTTGCATTTCTCTGACAATTAGCGATGTTGAGCACCTTTGCATGTACTTTTTGGCTATTTGTATTTCTTTTGAAAAATGTCTCTTAAAGTCTCTTGCCTATGTTCAAATTGTGTTATTTTTGTTAAGTTTGTTATATATTCTGTAAACTTATCTTTTGTCATATGTCTATTTCACAAATATTTTCCTTCATTCTGTAGGTTATCTCTTCACTCTGTTGTTGTCTTTGCTGTGCAAACCGTTTTTACTTTGTTGTAATCCCATTTGCATATTTTTGTTTCTTTTGCCTGTGCTTTTGAGATCTTAAGATTCTTTGCTCTGTACTATGTGGCAACGCATTCCTGTATGTTTACTTCAAATAGCTTTATTTGGGTTTCCCATTGGAATCTTTATTTGTGATTGAGATTTTTATATCATAAGAGGTAGGAGCCTAGTTTTATTTTTTTGATTATCTTGTAGATAATTTTCCTATCACCGTTTATTGAAAACACTGTCTTTTTCCAAATGTGTGTTATTGACATTTTTGTTGAAAATCACTTGTTTCTAGGTTCATGAATTTATTACTGGGCTCACTGGATAGTTTGATCTGTTTGTTTTTAAGCCAGTACCATGCTATTTTGCTTATTATAGCTTTTTAGTGTATTTCGGAGTCAGGTAGTGTGATGCTTCCAGCTGGTTTTTTTTTTGGGGGGGGCTCAGGGTTTTTTTTGCTTTTTGGGGGGGGTCTTTGATGGTTCCGTATAAAGTTTAAGCTTCTTTTTTCCATTTCTGTAAAAAAGTCATTGGTATTTTGATAGATTGCATTGATTTGATAGAGATTGAACTTTCATAATATTTTTTAATTTTATGAGCAATACTTTCAATTTTTCTTGCCCTTTTCAGTTTTTAATTTATAAATTTCAGTGTAGAGTGTTCACCTTTTAAATTACATTTGTTATTACACAGCTTTATTTTTTATTGTGAATGCAGAAGCATTTGGCAAAACTGAACATGTCTTTGTGATTTAAGAAACTCAAATTAGGTATAGATCGTATACCTATACACAATAAAGACTATATATGACAGACTAATGGCCGAAATTATACTGAATAGGAAAGAGTAGAAAACCTGTTGTCTGAGATCTGAAACATGAGAAGGATGTTTTTATTTAATGTTATTATTGTGTATGAAAGCACTCAGCTGTGTACACTGTCTACTTTAAGAGTCTCTGTGTTTATCTGTCTGCATACTCTTTCCCTATTGTTTGTAAGTTGTATACTTGTTTTATTTGTGTATACCATGGTGGTTTTACCCTGCCTAGGTGAGTAGTCATTGAAAATCTCCTGATTTTACCCTCTATTTGTTTTTAAATCTGTATTTTTGTGTGTGTGTAAGAAACACTTCTGTGATTTGAAGATAATTTCCAAAAGTGTCATACCTCTCTCTTTTAGATACTATTTTTGTTTTCAAAAATGCATAAACTTTACAATCATATATTTGTTAAATATTCAGCTTAGTCATATTAACATTGTTATGCACTCTAGAATATGTTTATCTTGCAAAGCTAACACTCAATACACATTAAACAACTACCTACTTTTTCTATTTTCTGGCCCTTTACAAACACAATTCTGTTGTTTTAAAGTCAAACTGCTTTAGATATCTGATGGAAGTTGATTTATACAGTTTCTGTCTCTTTGTGACTTATTTTATATTAATATCAAGATTTATCTTGTTTAATTTTTGCTTTTTATAAACTAATATTTCATAATTTTAACATTTCTAATTTATCAGTTTGAGAGAAATCTGTGTTGCATTTATTTGCTTTCAGTAACAGTGCTGCAATAATTATGAATGTCTAAATTACTCTTCATGTGACTGTGTGTGTTTATATTTTTGCTAGATTTTATTTTATTGATCCGGCTGTTCAGCTTTATACCCATCCCAAATTGTTTTAATTCTTTCGCTTTGTATGTGTTTTGAAATCAGGAGCTGTGAAGCTTCTGAGATTGCTTCTCTTTTTGACAATTGTTGGGTACTTCACTGTTTCTTAATTTCATATAATATGGGGGTTGCTGTTTCTATTACTACAATAATTTAGTTACAAATTTGACAGGGATTACATTTAATCTGTAGATTACACTGAGCAGTCTAGACATCTTTATTATTTAAACCTTTTTTTTTTTTTTTTTTTTTTTGAGGCAGAGTCTCGCTCTGTTGCCCAGGCTGGAGTGCAGTGGCGCGATCTCGGCTCGGCTCACTGCAAACTCCACCTCCCGGGTTCACGCCATTCTCCTGCCTCAGCCTCCTGAGTAGCTGGGACTACAAGCGCCCATCACCACGCCCGGCTAATTTTTTTGTATTTTTAGTAGAGACGGGTGTTTCACCGTGTTAGCCAGGATGGTCTCGATCTCCTGACCTTGTGATCCATCCACCTCGGCCTCCCAAAGTGCTGGGATTACAGGCTTGAGCCACCGCGCCCAGCCATTATTTAAATCTTTAGATTGTGTTGTTTAATTTCTATAAGTATATAAATTTTTTTTTTGAGGGGGGGGGCGGATACAGAGTCTTGCTCTGTCGCCCCGGCTGGAGTACAGTGGCACACTCTCAGCTTACTACAAGCTCCACCTCCCGGGTTGATGCCATCCTCCTCCCTCAGCCTGTCGAGTAGCTGGGACTACAGTAGCCTGCCACCACGCCTGGCTAATTTTTTGTAGTTTTAGTGGAGACAGGATTTATAGTTTTCTATCTTTTATTTTATTTTTATTTTATTTATTTTTTTTTTGAGGCGGAGTCTCGCTCTGTCACCCGGACTGGAGTGCAGTGGCCGGATCTCAGCTCACTGCAAGCTCTGCCTCCCGGGTTTATGCCATTCTCCTGCCTCAGCCTCCGGAGTAGCTGGGACTACAGGCGCCCGCCACCTCGCCTGGCTAGTTTTTGTATTTTTAGTAGAGACGGGGTTTCACCATGTTAGCCAGGATGGTCTCGATCTCCTGACCTCGTGATCCGCCCGTCTCGGCCTCCCAAAGTGCTGGGATTACAGGCTTGAGCCACCGCGCCCGGCCCCTTCTATC
The DNA here is from genome assembly GCF_002776525.5 of Piliocolobus tephrosceles. Lineage (NCBI taxonomy): Eukaryota > Metazoa > Chordata > Mammalia > Primates > Cercopithecidae > Piliocolobus > Piliocolobus tephrosceles. The sequence continues at coordinate 184,208,015 of NC_045436.1, forward strand.
TTTTATTAATTTCTACTCTCATTCCAGTTTGGTTGTTAAAAGTAATCTGTAAAATTTGAACTTTAAAAACTTCTGTTAAGACTTTTTTTGTGCCCTAATTATGTCGTTTATCCTGGAGAATATTGTATGAGCTATTGAGGAAGGTGTGTATTCTCTTGTTGTTGAGCAATGTTCTCTACAATTCTGTTAGGCATAATTGTTTAATACTGCTTTCAAGTCTCCTGTTACGAATATTTTATCTTGTTTCATTATTCATATACAGAAATTGGGGTAAATATCCTAGTATAATTGCTTTTTTTGTCTTGCTTTAATTCTGTCAGTATTGGCTTTGTATATTTGGAACTGAATGTGGGACACACATAAACACAGACACATTAACATATGTATACACACATTTGTCATGAGTTCCCAGTAAAGGAACTACTTTATTGTTGTTTAATGTCCTTCTTTCTTACGAACTTTTAGTTAAAGTATATTTTATGAAATAGGACAGTTTTGACTTAAGATGTACTTTGTGTTGTATAATTTGGACCTCTTATTTGGTTATTTGCATGAAATGTCTTCTTTCATTTTGCCCTTTTCAGTCTTTTTTAATCATTACATCTCAAGTGACTCCTGTAGAAAAGCAAGCTGGATCATGTTAAGTTTTGCAATCAATCCCTTTTGTCTTGTTTTTCTAAGACCACCAGAGCGAGCACAAAAGAACCAGCAAGTAGGCACAGGTCAGGAGCAAAACTGCAAGTTTATTTTAGTAACCTAAGGTGTGGAGAAGAAGTCTGTCGGCCTCCGGCAAAGAAGGCCGGCAGAGTTCCCCTCCCCCAAGCTCTCGGACGGAGTTCCGACAGTTCCGACAGCGATGGGAAACTGGGAAGTCCGCGTGGCTCAATGGCAGAGAGCGGCTTTTCTAGGAGTGGGAGGGCAATAGGTGGGGCATGGGCGTGTCAGGGGCGTTCTGCAGGTGCGACCAGGTAAATCTTGGTCTCTTCAGATTGACGTCACCTGGCGCACACCCAGTTGGTCTGCACCCTCCCTGGGCGCCGGCTGCATTTTGCGCGCGTGGGAAAAGTTGGGAGGGGGGGATGAAGAACCCGGATGTGCACCATCTTGCCTCCGTTCGTCCAAACAGTCCAACCTTTTATTGATAATAGTGATAAAGGGGCGCCGTGGTCTGTCTGGCTACTTCCTGCTGTTAAGGGGCGTTGTTAAAGTCGGAGCCTATGGTTGGTATTTGGATGCACAGATGAAAAATAAAATAAGGCACAGTATTAGTATAGGAATGAGGAATGGAAGCATTTGTTGGAATATGGGCAAAACCCAGAAGGAAGGTCCCAGCAAGGTTGAGGTATTAAGGTTCTGTATTTCAGCTTTTATTTTATTGAGGGTTTGAATGTTAGTGTCTGCTAGGCTTGACTTGCTAACATAATAGCAGCACTCTTCTCCAGGGAAGAGACAAGTGCCTCCTTTTTCAGCTGTAAGCAAGTCCAGAGCTCGCCTGTTTTGGGCAGCTACTTGGGCTATTGAGGTAGTTCGGCGCTGCAGGGAGGCCAGGCCTTCAGCTGATTCCAATAACTAGAGGGAGGAAAACAGCCCGTTTTTGACGAAAGTGGCGTAGTAGCATAGAAAGTTGCTGGAAAAGCTCTGCTACCTCTGCCTGGCTGTATAAAGTTAGACTGGGGACCAAGGACATGGGGACATAGAGGGATCAGTTAATGGCTGTATGGTTAAGAGTTTTAGAGAGAGACCAGTTGTGTTGAAGGCCATGGGCAGGGGGGCTGCCACTAGGCGGGGGCCTTCTACAGCCTCACAGAGGAAGCGGTGGGAGAGATTGGTTATATTCACAGTGTAGGTTAAGTTTGGCCTTTGGCGGATAAGTGTGAGCCATGAGAAGGGGCCTCTATTGTGCGGAGAGAAGTTTCACAGCCTTAAGGAAGACAACTGGCAGAACTATGTACTACTGAGTGTGTTCGGCTGTCTTGTGGCCAAGTTTCAGTGATTAAAAAAATAACTGCCATACAGTAGGCGGACTAGCAAAGGTCTGAGTGTATGAGTGAGACAGCAATATAAGTGTAAACTGAGACTACATCTTCAGTGTAGTTGCAGAGTGTCCCTTGCCACTGAAGATGTTCGATGAAAGTTAGGAGACAGGAGAACCACTGCTCTGGATTATTGTCTGGAGGTAGATATGGGTCTGGGGCTATGTGTTGAAAGTCTGATAGGTTTATGTAGAGGATGTTGAGAAAGCGAGCTAGGCGCCAGGGGTCGGGGAGCATGAGATAGTCAAGGAAGCTTTGTAAGTTTGAGGCGAGTGGGGGAAAGTTGAACTGATGTCCACTGATTATTCTCGGTGGGGGCCCTTTTTAGCTGGGAAATATGAATCCAATGCGTGTGTCCTAGGAGTTTTGCTGCTGTATGTGTAGACAGGAGGACAATGTATGGGCCTTTCCACCTGGGCTGTAAGTCTTTGGCTTGGATATATTTTATGTATACTTGGTCTCCGGGACTGAGGGAGAGATGTGGGTTGTAGGCGTCTGTTGGAGGAGGGTGTGCTAACTCAGCGTGCTGTCTTAGGAGTTGTCTGAGAAGAGTGAGATATGGGAGGTAGTTCGCCAAAGGGGCTGGCAGGGAAGGTATTTGCTGGAGAGTTAGGGGCCGACCGTAGACTAATTCGAACGGACTGAGGCCTGTTGGGCTTCGAGGTGCTGCCTGCAGCCGGGTCAGGGCTAAGGGAAGGAGAGTTACCCACGACTGCCGGGTTTCGATTGAGAGTTTGGTGAGCTGTTGTTTGATGAGTCCGTTAGCCTTTTCTACCTTACCAGAAGACTGAGGCCTATAAGGGATGTGGAGTTTCCAGGTGATGTGTAGGAGGGCTGCCACCTGTTGGACTACCTTAGAGATGAATGCTGGACCATTGTCGGATTGAAGAGTGACCGGGAGGCCAAACCTAGGAATAATATGTTCAGTGAGTATAGAGGCAACAATGTTAGCGGTTTCTCCTGTGGTAGGATAGGCCTCGATCCACCCTGAAAAGGTGTCCACAAGGGTTAAGAGGTATTTGAATTTTTTATGTTTTGGCATATGTATGAAATCAATTTGCCAATCTTCACCTGGTTGGTGTCCTCTGAGTTGGTGGCTGGGATGGGGATTACGCAATGCGCCTTGAGGATTTGCCTTTAGGCAGGTAGAGCACTGCTGGTTGATTGTAAGTAAGTGTTTTTGTAGTGTTGGACAGTGGAGGAGGGGATTTAGAAAATTGTATAAGGCTTTGGGTCCTATATGTAAAGAATTATGTATGTCTGTTAGAATGGTATGGAGTTGTGTTTCAGGAATAACTAGTTTGTTATCAATATATATCCAGTCACCTGTAGTTAGTTTGGCTGTTGGATTTTGTAATAGCTTAGCCTTTTCTTCCTGAGTGTAGTTAGGGGCATACTGGGGGGAGAGAAAACCGACAGAAGGAGGCTTAGGGGTGGAAAATCTGGCGGCTGACTTGGCAGTGACGTCAGCGAAATTGTTGCCAGCTGCTACAGGGTCAGATGAAGTTTGGTGCCCTTTACAATGTATAATGGCTACCTTGGAAGGTGCCGACAGTGCATCTAGTAGTTTGAGTATTTGGTTTTTGTTAATAATAGGGTTACCGCCGGTGGTTAAAAACCCTCTCTCTCTCCAGATGACTGAATGGGTGTGTGCGATTAGAAAAGCATATCTAGAATCTGTGTATATGTTTACTGTTTTTCCTTTTGATAGTAGGAGTGCCTTGGTTAGTGCAGTGAGTTCTGCCTGCTGTGATGTGGTCCCTTGTGGTAGGGGTTTTGCCTCTAAAACTGTGGAGGGGGTAACTACTGCATATCCTGCTTGCCTGTTTCCTTGGGGGTTGATAAAGGAGCTGCCATCCACAAATAGGGTTAGTTGTGCATTCTGAAGGGGCGGGTCATGCAAGTGTAGGTGGTTGGGGGGTTGAGCCTCCAGGACCTCAGGACAAGAATGTTTAGTATGGGGTGGTTTAAGAGAGTCTGGCAGTAAAGTGGCTGGATTTAGAGAGGAGCAAACTTCTAAAGTAACAGTGGGGTCTTCTATGAATAAGAGATGGAAAAATTGGAGCCGGGATGGAGTTAAGTGGCTAATACTTTTATGAGAGATGAGATCCTGAAGACGGTGTGTGGAGAGGACTGTTAGATTGCTGCCTCTAATGAGCTTTTTTGCTTCCTGGGTCAGGCAGGCTGCCGCTGCTAACGCACGCAGACAGGGTTGCCAGCCTTGTACAGTTGGGTCTAGCTGTTTGGATAGATAGGCCACACGACGGTGGGTGTTACCGACAGGCTGGGCTAAGAGACCAACTGTCACTTTCTGCCTTTCATCTGTAAAGAGTTGGAAGGGACGCTGGAAATCAGGCAGTGAGAGAGTGGGTTGTGAGAGAAGGCAAGCTTTTAAGCGGGTGAAATGAGTCGAGATTAATTTGGGGTTGGACAAAGGCCCATGTGGGGTTTCTTTAACTGCGGCGTATAAAGGTTTGGCTAGGATTCCAAAATTGGGGATCCAATGTCTGAAGAAACCTATTAGACCTAGGAAAGATTGAATTTCTTTTGCATCTTGAGGGGGAAGAAGATTACGTATTAGGGCCATGCGGTTGGTAGTTAGTGACCGGGTTGTTGGGGTGATTTCAATTCCCAAGTATATGACGGTTTGGCAAGAAATTTGGGCCTTGTGTTTAGATACTCTATAACCTAATGAGCCTAAATGGTTGAGGAGAGTTGCAGTGTCTAGAAGAGAGTCTTGTTTGGTAGGGCTACAGATTAGGAGATCATCTACATACTGCAGAACTTTGCTATTAGTGAGAGGGCAGGAGGCAAGGTCTTTCGCTAAGGCCTGACCAAAGAAATGGGGGCTGTCCCGGAACCCTTGTGGGAGGACTGTCCACGTCAGTTGAGTGGAGGTATGTGTGTCTGGGTCCTCCCATGTGAAGGCAAAAAGGAACTGGCAGTCTGTGTGTAGGAGTATGGTAAAGAAGGCATCCTTAAGGTCTAGCACAGTAAAATAAGTAGAATTGGTGGGGATATGGGACAGAAGGGTGTAAGGGTTGGGAACTACAGGGTGTGTGGGACGGGTGGCTTCATTGACTAGCCGAAGATCCTGTACTAACCTATACGTTCCATCTGCCTTTTTAACTGGAAGTATTGGAGTGTTTCAAGGGGAATGTGTGCGGACAAGGATATGTTGGCTAAGTAGTCGCGTGATAATTGGCTTTAAACCTTGTAGATGTGTCGGAGAGAGAGAGAATTGGGGGCGGTTTGGGAAACGAGTAGGATCTTTGAGCTTGACAAGAACTGGTGGGTGGTGGGCAGCTATGACCGGGGTGGAAGTGTCCCACACTTGAGGGTGTACAGAAATAGGGAAGATGGGGGGTGGGGGCGACATAGGAGGAGCATGTGCGCCTGCACAAAGCATGAGCAACAGGTCATGAGAGGGTTGAAGGGGGAGTGGATGGGTTGGTGGGGATGTGTATGGAGGCCTTTAAGGTGCTCAGGATGTCTCGGCCTAGTAAGGGGGTAGGGCATGAGGGTATAATGAGGAACGAGTGTGCAAAATAGTTGTTGGCCAGGCAGCAATTAAGGAGTGGAGTTTTTCGTGGAGTGAATGGCTTTCCGTCTACACCTACTACAGAGATACTGGATGGAAGGCTAGGTCCAGAGAAGGACGGCAAAACAGAATAGGTAGCCCCGCTATCTATTAAAAAATTGTCTTACCCGCTACCAGGAGAGTTACCCACGGCTCGGCGAGGGTGATGGGGGGTCCCCGAGTCTTGGCACCTTCAGTTGTCGTCGTCCAGATGTAGGAGCTAGAAGGAGCTCCCAGGATCCTGGGAAAGGGGGTCACGTAGAGGCGCGGCACCTGTTCTCAGGGTGGGGCAATCCGACTTCCAGTGTCCTTTCTGCTGGCAAGCAGGGCACGGGGTTGCTGGTGGATGAGGGTTAGGACATTCACTGGCCCAATGTCCTGATGCCTTGCACTTATAGCAAGGCTGCGTTGGGACTCGGGGATCCTGCGGACACCTGTTGGCATAGTGTCCTGCCTTGCCACACTTAGAGCAGGCTCCTTTCGTGGCCTTGGAGTCTGTGGGGTATGTGCTCTCTGGTCTGGGGTTATGACTGGGCTGTAAAGCCGCTGCTAGGAGCTGGGCCTTCTGTTTGAGGCGTGCCTGTCGCACTGCCTCAGCTGTCTCCTCTCTGGAGTTATAGACCTTAAAGGCTAATTTAACTAGGTCTTGTATTGGTGCCTGAGGACCATCCTCTACCTTTTGAAGTTTTTTACGAATGTCAGGAGCTGACTGAGAAATGAAATAAGACGCCAAAATGGTGACCCCTGTGGGGGAGGCCGGATCTAACCGGGTATACTGGGTTAGAACCTCAGTCAGCCTATTTAAGAATGCGGCTGGATTTTCTTCTGGATTTTGAATAATTTCTTTTAATTTGTTAAAATTTACAGTTTTGTTCGAGGCTGCTTGCATACCAGCCAACAAACACTGGACCATTAAGTCTCGCCTACGGCGCCCAGGCTGGTTTGCTTGGTAGTTCCAGTCTGGGTCTGCCGAGGGGACTGCTTGCTCCCCTAGTGGGATGGCGGCGTCAGTTAAATGTAGTTGGTTGGCATGCTTCCTGGCGGCCGCTAGGATGTGCTCTTGCTCCTCAGGGTTTAGGGTGGAGGTTAGGATAACCTGGAGGTCATGCCAAGTTAAGTCATAGGCCTTACAAAGGTATCTAAATTCCTTCATGTATATGGTAGGATTAGCTGAGAAATCACCTAAACACTTCTCAATTTTGGAAAGATCGGCCAATGAAAAAGGGACATGTACTCTGACTACCCCCTCCGCCCCGGCCACCTCTCGCAAAGGCGCTAACACTGTAGGAGGGTGCGGGGCAGGAGTGGAGGCATCAGCAGGGCACTTAGAGCGGGTGTGAGCAGAGACAGGAGACTCAAGACAGCCAGTTCGGGGCCCCGAAGGAGGCACGGGACTGAGTGGATTACTAGTAGGTAAGGAAGAGGAAGGAGGATTCCGGACGGAGGGAGGAGGAGGAGGAGTATAGGGCGGAAGTGAGGGAAAACCTAGATCCTCCGGCTGAACAGAAAGGAATGAAGACTCCTCTTTTTCGGGTTCCTGTGAGCCGGCGTCCTTGGCTAGCATAACTTGGGCCGAAGAGCACCAGCTATACAGGTCGGGACGAGAGCGTAAGGCCCAAAAGCCTTGTATGTAAGTAATTTCAGACCACTTGCCTAGCCGCTGGCAGAAATTGCTGTGGTCGGTCAGAACATTACGGTCTAGGGTGCCCTCTGGTGGCCACTGAGACTGATTGTCTAGTATGTATCGCGGCCACGCCACAGTGGAAAGGAAAATTAACCGCTTCCTCCTAAGGTCTTGTTCAAGCTGTAAGGTTTTTAAATTGGCTAGGAGGCACCCTAAGGGGGTGCTCTTTGGAAATTTGGACTGGGGGTTTCCCATTTGTTTCCTCTTTACCGACACACAATGGACAAAATGGAAATGGAAGTGGATCTCTGCCTGGCTTCAAAGCGTCCTTTGGAACCAGCAGAGACAGACTGGAGGCTCTTGAAGCCAAAGTGGAGAGTACCTTCAGGCGGACGTCTCCGTCCTGAACGGTTCTCCCAGCCACTTGGTGGCTCCAAATGGACCTCGGACCTGCGCAGGATTTTGGCTGAGGGTGGTAAAGAGGAGACAAGGGCACTTACCCCAGAGAGGCCGTGAGAGTGAGCGAAGCGGGTCTCAGGTCCTGGTTCGTCTGCGGCGTGGAACGAGGAGGAGGAGGAGGCTCCCCGGACCCCGGGGGCTCTGAGGAGGGGTCTCCTCCCGGGTTCGGCACCACCTGTCTTGTTTTTCTAAGACCACCAGAGCGAGCACAAAAGAACCAGCAAGTAGGCACAGGTCAGGAGCAAAACTGCAAGTTTATTTTAGTAACCTAAGGTGTGGAGAAGAAGTCTGTCGGCCTCCAGCAAAGAAGGCCGGCAGAGTTCCCCTCCCCCAAGCTCTCGGACGGAGTTCCGACAGTTCTGACAGCAATGGGAAACTGGGAAGTCCGCGTGGCTCAATGGCAGAGAGCGGCTTTTCTAGGAGTGGGAGGGCAATAGGTGGGGCATGGGCGTGTCAGGGGCGTTCCGCAGGTGCGACCAGGTAAATCTTGGTCTCTTCAGATTGACGTCACCTGGCGCACGCCCAGTTGGTCTGCACCCTCCCTGGGCGCCGGCTGCATTTTCGTGCGCGTGGGAAAAGTTGGGAGCGGGGATGAAGAACCCGGATGTGCACCATCTTGCCTCCGTTCCTCCAAACACCTTTATTTGGTGAATTATTTTGAATGGAAACCTTTACTTCATAAGTTGTATTGTTTTGCTGGATTATTTCATTTTTGCCCCTTATTTTCTTTTTCTGTCTTATTATTTTTTGGTGTATCTATAGAGATACGTTTTTCTGGTATCTTGGGAAGTACATAAAATTTCTTAAAGTAATATATTTTTATTTTATCTTATTTTTTTTTTTTTGAGACCGAGCCTTCTTCAGTGGCCCAGGCTGGAGTGCAGCAGCGCAATCTGGGCTCACTGCAAGCTCCGCCTTCCAGGTTTATGCCATTCTCCTGCCTCAGCATCTCGAGTAGCTGGGACTACAGGCGTTCACCACCATGCCCAGCTGAAGTTTTTTGTATTTTTAGTAGAGAGGGGGTTTCACCGTGTTAGCCAGGATGGTCTCGATCTCCTGACCTCGTGTTCCACCCTCTTTGGCCTCCCAGAGTGCTGGGATTACAGAAGCGAGCCACTGTTCCCAGCAAAATAATATATTTAAAACTGGTAAAAACCTGAGTTGCATTTGAAAATTCTTCCTTGGCTGGGCGCTCACACATGTAATCCCAGCCGTTTGAGAGGCCGAGGCAGGCAGTTCACGAAAAGAGATCGAGACCATCCTGGTCAACATGTTGAAACCCCGTCTTCACCAGAAATACAAAAATTAGCTGCCTGTGGTGCCCCGCGCCTGTTAGTCCCAGCTACTTAGGAGGCTAAGGCAGGAGAATTGCTTGAACCTAGGAGTTGGCGGTTGCAGTCAGCCAAGATTCCACAGCTGCACTCCAGCCTGGCAACAGAGTGAGACTCTGTCTCAAAAAAAAAGTAGGGGGGGCGGGTGTGGTGGCTCAAGCCTGTAATCCCAGCACTTTGGGAGGCCGAGACAGGCGGATCACGAGGGCAGGAGATCGAGAACCATCCTGGCTAACACGGTGAAACCCCGTCTCTACTAAAAAATACAAAAAACTAGCCGGGCGAGGTGGCGGGTGCCTGTAGTCCCAGCTACTCGGGAGGCTGAGGCAGGAGAATGGCGTAAACCCGGGAGACGGAGCTTGCAGTGAGCTGACATGGCCACTGCACTCCAGCCTGTGCAACAGAGCAAGACTGTGTCTCAAAAAAAAAAAAAAAGGGCTGGGCGCAGTCGCTCATGCCTGTAATCCCAGCACTTTGGGAGGCCGAGGCAGGCACATCATGAGGTTAGGAGTTTGAGACCAGCCTGGCCAGCATGGTGAAACCCCGTCTCTATTAAAAATACAAAAAATTGGAAGGGCATGGTGGTGTGTACCTGTAGTTCTAGGAGGGTGAGGCATGACAATTGCCTGAACTGGGCAGGCAGAGGTTACCATGAGCCAAGATCACGCCACTGCTCTCCAGTCTGGGTGACAGAGTGAGACAGGAAGAAAAGAAAACTCCCTCGTTACATCTGTCCTCAAGTTCGTTATTGATGTCAGTAATCATTTTTTATGTTGTATATTATTACCGGATAATGATGAACAGTTTATGATCATTTTTATGCTTTTAACCTTAAAATTTTAGAGATTAAAATGTTTTCTGGGGCCGGGCGCGGTGGCTCAAGCCTGCAATCCCAGCACTTTGGGAGGCCAAGATGGGCGGATCACGAGGTCGGGAGATCGAGACCATCCTGGCTAACACGGTGAAACCCCGTCTCTACTAAAAAATGCAAAAAACTAGCCCGGGAGGCAGAGCTTGCAATGAGCTGAGATCTGGCCACTGCACTCCAGCCTGGGCGACAGAGCAAGACTTCGCCTCAAAAAAAAAAAAAAAAAGTTTTCTGCACTATTATGATAGTGGTACAGAATTTAGTGTGTGCATATCTTTTTCAGAAAGTTACGTATTTTCATATGATTATGTTTGATTTTCTTGCATTATATTATTTTCAGTGGAAGACACTTCTCTTCAGTAATTTTTTGGTAAGACAGGTGTTGTGCTAATATACTTTTTCAGCATTTGCTTATCTTGAAAGGTCTTTACTTTTTCTTCAGTATTGGGACAGTTTTGCTGGTTATATTATTCCCATGTATAATTTTTTTTTTTTTTTTTCTCCAGCACCTTAGTTATATTGCAATTCCTTCTGGTGTGAAACACTTTTGTTGACAGATTCACTGGTAATTTTATAAGACCACATTTATAAATGACACATCACTTTTATTTTGCAGTTCCTGAGACACCCGTCTTGTGTTTGATTTTTGAAACTTTGCTTATATATGCGCCTTGCCATAAATTTGTGTGTGTATCCTAGTTGAAGTTTGTTGAGCTGCTTCATTTATTACATCCTTTTTTTAACTTTTGAAAATTTGAGTCATTTTGTATTTGTCACCTCCATGATTTTTTTTGTTGTTTTTAATGTTCTCATTGATGTTCTAATTTTTCTGATTACATTTAGTTGTATGTGTTTTCAGTTAACTGATTCAGCATTATTCAGATTACATTTAAAAATTTGTACATCTTTGGTTTTTATGGTTCTCTGAAAAATTTTAAATTATTTTGTATACATTGTAATATTTGCTTGTTATTTGAGCATTAACAAAAAGCTGTTTGTCACAACGTTTATTATGTTTGTTTGTCATGACATAGTCTAAAGCCAATTATCTTTGATAGAGATTATGGGAACCTGTCATACATGTTGGAAGCATGTCTCTTGTCTGGAATTTCATGTTTATTTTTTAGTTAAAAGGGTTTCTTCATGTTTCCTCTTAAAAGTCTCTAATTGGCAGGCGTGGTGGCTCATGCCTGCAATCCCAGCACTTTGGGAGGCTAAGGCAGGCAGATCATGAGGTCAGGAGATCGAGACCAGTCTGGCTAACACAGTGAAACCCCGTCTCTACTAAAAATACAAAAATTAGCCGGGCGTGGTGTCGGACGCCTGTAGTCCCAGCTGCTGGGGAGGCTGAGGCAGGAGAATGGCGTGAACCCAGGAGGTGGAGCTTGCAGTGAGCCAAGATATCCCGCCAGTGCACTCCAGTCTGGGTGATAGAGTGAGACTCCATTTCAAAATAAATAAATAAATAAATAAATAAATAAATAAATAAATAAATAAAGTCTCTAATCACTTGCTCTACCTGTTGCCTGTATTTAGCACTTCAGTCTGCTCTTGAAATATTTGTAATTTGTCTTCACATACCCAAGTTGTTCTTCCAAAGTATCACCATTTCTTTCATCACTGTTTTATGGGAGGCAGAAATCAGTTTTTGTAAAGACCCCAAAAGGCAGAAGTAAGGATATGTGTGTCAGTATTTTTTTTTTTTTTGCTTTTAAGGAAAAAGACAGTTGAGAGTTTTCTCCTAGTGGCATAGTGCTATATTGGGGAGGAGGAAGAGCTGTTGGTAGGTAAATGTAGCAAACATTCCTTCCTGTTCTATGTGGCTCTTGGCATTGTGCTTACCTGAGACATTGCATACAATTAACACATTTATAGATTTAACACAAAGGCATTTTGATCACTATATGTTTGTTACATGTATATGTCTGCGAAGAAGGTATGACTTGTATTTTTGTTATGCTATCTTACTAGCGTACTGTGTATAATTTTATTAGATTTGTAAAGTATATTCATATGAATCTAGTAACTGGGATAATTTGTTATTTTTTATTTCTTTCAGCTATGTGTTCTCATTTCACCCAAGACTTTTTGCCAGTGCAGGGGACAGAAGATTCATTTCACAAATGTATACTGAGAAGATATGAGAAATGTGGGCATGAGAATTTACAATTAAGGAGAGACTGTAAAAGTATGAATGTGTGTAAAGTGCAGAAAGGAGGTTATAATGTAATTAATCAATGCTTGCCAAATACCCAGAGCAAAATATTTCAATGTAATGCAGGTGTCAAAGTTTTTAGTACATTTGCAAATTCAGACAAAGACAAGACAAGACATACTGGAGAGAAACACTTTAAATGTAACCAATACGGCAAGTCATTTCAGAAGTTCTCAGACATAACTCAGCATAAAGGAATTCATGCTGGAGAGAAACCCTACACATGTGAAGAATGTGGCAAAACCTTTGGACGGTCCACAGCCCTGAATCAACACAAGAAAATTCATACTGGAGAGAAACCTTACACATGTGAAGAGACTGGCAAAGCCTTTAGTAGGTCAAGAAACCTTGCTGCACATAAGAGAATTTACACTGGAGAGAAACTCTACACATGTGAAGATCGTGGCAGAGCCTTTGGATGCTCCACAAACCTGAATGAATGTAAGAAAATTCATATTGGAGATAAACCCTACAAATGTAAAGAACGGGGGGAAGTGTTTAAACAGTCCTCAGACCTGAATAGACAAGAGAAAATTCATACTAGAAAGAAACCCATCAAATGTAAGGTATGTGGCAAAGTCATTACCTCATCCTCAAGCTTTGCTCAACATAAGA
>NC_045436.1:184220749-184280914 GCF_002776525.5 Piliocolobus tephrosceles
AGTCTGCAAACCTTTATGCACATAAGAAAATTCATACTGGAGATAAAACCATACAAGTATAAAGGATGTGGCAAAGCCTTTAAGCCATACTCCAGCCTTCTTGAACATCAGAGAACTCATACCAGGGGAATGTCTTATGAAGGTCACAGTCTTAAATATTACTCTAGTCTTTCTAATTTTAAGATAATTCATGATGGAGAGAAACTCTACAAATACGAAAAATGTGAGAAAGCTTTTAACCACACCTCAATCTGTTGTTAACAATAAGTATATTGATGAGAAGCCAAATTAAAATTAAAAATGTGATAAAGACTTCAAATTCTTGTCACTTCCTAGTGTATGTAATTCCTACTGAAGAACACATCTAGATACACAAAAAATGTGGCAGAACTTTTAACCAATGCTTAATATCTTTGCAGATGATAGTATTTATATGTGAGAATACTTGTACAAATATAAAAATATACAAAAGCTATTAATGTCTACTCTAAATTTATACTTAATAAAAGCATTATGTAATTTGTTGAAAGACCTTTTATAAAATACAGGCTATTAAAGTGAAGAATAGTCTTAAGACAGAGAATACAAAGATAAAGAGGGCTCTAGTGCCTGTACTTGTATCCCAGAACTTACTGTATACATTTTGTACTAGAGGAAAACTCTGAAGCAGTTGCTGAAACTTTGTTCAACATCAGAGAATTTATATTGAAGAGAAATACTACAACTGTAGTAAATGTGGAAAAACATCTGTTCAGAAGCTGCAGCTTAAGAAACACCAGAGGCCGGGCACAGTGGCTTACACCTGTATTCCTAATACTTTGGGAGCCAAGGAGGGTGGATCACTTGAGGTCGAGAGTTCAAGGACAGCCTGACCAACATGGAGAAACCCCGTCTCTACTAAAAATACAGAAATTAGCAGGGCATGGTGGTCCATGGCTGTAATCCCAGCTACTTGGGAGGCTGAGACAGGATAATTGCTTGAACCCAGGAGGTGGAGGTAGTGGTGAGCCGAGATCATTCCATTGCACTCCAGCCTGGGTAAGAAGAGTGAAACACTCCAAAAAAAAAAAAATACCAGAGTTTCTACTAGAACGTAATTTGTATATGCAGTAAATGTGAAGAAATATTTAGGCTAAAATTAAGACTATATAAACATCAGATGATTTACAATAGAACTAAGGAACTAATACTTCAGACTTTATTTTTATTTTTTTTTTGAGACGGAGTCTCACTCTGTCGCCCGGGCTGGAGTGCAGTGGCCAGACCTCAGCTCACTGCAAGCTCCGCCTCCCGGGTTTACGCCATTCTCCTGCCTCAGCCTCCCAAGTAGCTGGGACTACAGACGCCCGCCACCTCGCCCGGCTAGTTTTTTGTATTTTTAGTAGAGACGGGGTTTCACCGTGTTAGCCAGGATGGTCTCAATCTCCTGACCTCGTGATCCGCCCGTCTCGGCCTCCCAAAGTGCTGGGATTACAGGCTTGAGCCACTGCGCCCGGCCAGACTTTAAAATAAATCAGAGTATTAAGTATAACAGAAGTTGAACCTGTTAGAAAATTTCTTTGTATATAAGTTGAAAAGTAGGTTTTTGAAGAGATTATATTGAAAGTATATTTTTTCACTTAAAAGTATAAATTTTTTGAAAAGCAAATAATTCAACTCTAAAATTATGCTATTTCAGCATTCTCATTTATGTGAAAGCATGTGATGAACCGTCACTGCATTGGAGATATGGGAAATTCCTTTGCATTAGGTGGGCATTATTCATGAACTTACATGAAAGAGAAGAAAAATGAAAGATGCGCGAGGAAAATCTTAGCAGAGAGGCTTTGCCTTTTTTTTTTTTTTTTTTTGAGACAGAGTCTCGCTCTGTTGCCCAGGCTGGAGTGCAGTGGCCGGATCTCAGCTCAGTGCGAGCTCCGCCTCCCGGGTTCATGCCATTCTCCTGCCTCAGCCTCCCAAGTAGCTGGGACCACAGGCGCCCACCACCTCGCCCGTCTAGTTTTTTGTATTTTTTAGTAGAGACGGGGTTTCACCGGGTTAGCCAGGATGGTCTCGATCTCCTGACCTCGTGATCCGCCCGTCTCGGCCTCCCAAAGTACTGGGATTACAGGCTTGAGCCACTGCGCCCAGCCCAGAGAGGCTTTTAGTTGACTTACTGGGTGATGCATGAAGTAGGTGTTCAGAGTAATACTTTGCATTATAGTGAGAGAAAAGCTGAATTTTAGTAGTAAATTGTCTTACCAATTGTACATTTGTTATAAATGTAATAAAATGCAGTAAATTTTGAAGATCATGTGTGAACTTAATTTTTTAAGCAAAACTGTTATTGTGTTAAAATTTTTGTGCGTTGAATGAAGCTTTTTATTATGCCACCAACTTTCACCTATCCCACCTTACTCAAGGGTGTACCTTAAAGATGGTAACAATGTACTATCTGGTAATATAGTTGAATGACATCTTTAGCCTCTTTTTCCAGTGGCTTTCAGCAGCAAATAAATTGAAGAATATTGTTGCTTCCATGTTACATTTTTATTCTTTTTTTTTTTTTTTTTTTTTTTTGAGACAGAGTCTGGCTCTGTGGCCCAGGCTGGAGTGAGCCACGCCATCTTGGCTCACTGGAAGCTCTGCCTCCCGGGTTCCCACCATTCTCCTGCCTCAGCCTCCTGAGGAGCTGCCACCACGCCCGGCTCATTTTTTGTATTTTTTTTTTTTTTTTTTAGTAGAGACAGGGTTTCACCGTGTTAACCGGGATGGTCTCGATCTCCTGACCTGGTGATCCGCCCGCCTCGGCCTCCCAAAGTGCTGGGATTACAGGCATGAGCCACCGCACCCGGCCACATTTTTATTCTTACTGAAGTTTAAAAGTTTTTGTGGGTACATAGTATATGTATATATTCATGGTATATATGGGTTATTTTGATACAGGCATACAATATGTCATCACATCAGAGTAAATGAGTTATTCATCACCTCAAGCATTTTATCCTTCATATTACAATCCAATTACACCGTTTAATTATTATTAAATGTAAATTATTTTTTACTAAGGGTCATTTTATGATTGTAATAAATCATACATTCCTGAGTCTTGAATGCTTTTCAGAAATGTTTCATATTTATCTTTGAACATGTGGCATGTCCTGCAAACACAGCCTTTTAGTTTTAATTTGCATGGAGTTAAATATATAAATGTTGTGCTCTAAAGATAAACGTTGGGCGTAAGAAAATTATGGAGCAAGCAATTGTGTTTGCATGAGAGTTTGTTAGCAATATTGGAACAAAGAAGGTTCTGTTAATACTGTGGATAGGTAATTTACTAGAAATCTACAAACCTAAAACATTTTGAAATCAAACCTATGTTTTCTTTTTATTTAATTACTGCACAACCTAATGGATCATTGTTGAGAACTGCCCCATGCCAACCAATTCTGTGTTTATGTGGTCCTCATGCTACAGCTATAATTTTGTTTCTCATTTTTTGTTTTCACTTCATAAAGTATTTGAGCTTGTCAGAAATTAATCGTTTTTATAAAATTTAGTGCACAAAAATTTTTAGATTAATTTCACAATATATTAAGTAATCTTTAAATAGAACATTTCATTAATTGGATAACCTTATATAAACTGTTTTCTTTAGTTTTTGTTCCTTTCACTTTGGGAGTCTCACTCTGTCGCCCAGGCTGGAGTGCAGTGGCCGATCTCAGCTCACTGCAAGTTCCGCCTCCCGGGTTTACGCCATTCTCCTGCCTCAGCCTCCCGAGTAGTTGGGGCTACACAGACGCCCACCACCTCGCCTGGCTAGCTTTTTTTTGTATTTTTTAGTAGAGACGGGGTTTCACCGTGTTAGCCAGGATGGTCTCGATCTCCTGACCTCGTGATCCGCCCGTCTCGGCCTCCCAAAGTGCTGGGAGTACAGGCTTGAGCCACCGCGCCCGGCCAACGAAGAATTTTTAAGACCTCAAAAGACACACAAAAATATGCAAATAGGATTACAACAAACTAAGACTATTTTGGACAGCAAAGAAAACAGAGTGGAGGTAATCTATAAAATGAAAGAAAATATTTGCAAAATATAGATATGACAAGATAAACTTACTGAATATATAACAAACTTAACAAACATATTTAATACATAATTTGAAAATAGGCAAGGGACCTTAAGAGACATTTTTCTTTTTCTTTTTTTTTTGAGACAGGGTCTCACTCTGTCACCCAGGCTGGAGTTCAGTGGCCCGATCTCAGCTCACTGCAACCTCCGCCTCCCGGGCACATGCAATTCTTCCACCTCATCCTCCTGAGTAGCTGGGATTACAGGTGTGTGCCACCACACCCGGCTAATTTTTGTATTTTTAGTAGAGATGGGGTTTCACTATGTTGGCTAGGCTGGTCTCAAACTCCTGACCTCAGGTGATCCACCCGCCTCGGCCTCCCAAACCACTGCACCCAGCTAAGATACATTTTTCAAAAGAAGAAATACAAATGGCCAAAAAGAATATACAAAGATGCTCAGCATCACTATCAGAGATATGCAAATCAAAGCCACAACAAGATGTGACTTCACTGCAGTTAAAATAACTGTAATTAGAAAGACAAAAAAATTATGAGAAGGTATAGAAAAGTTAACATATTCAGCTGGTAAGACTAAGTTAGTAAAGCCATTATAGAAAAAAAAATCACAAAGTGACATATATTTAAACAACATTGTAATTTAAGATGGCTCTTTTGATTCTAAGACAATAAACATTTATGACCATGCAAGAAAAAATTCAAATTGCTGGATCATATGTTATGGAAAGAAACAAGATACACTGAGACAAATACCACATGATCTTATACATATGTGGAATCTAATTAAAACAGATGGTGAAGACTTCATGCAACTGGTCTGATCAATCACTTTTTGGATATAACATCAAAGGCTTGGGAAATAAAAATACGGACATACACGTAGTACTACATCACTGTATCCAAACTATTCCAAGAACATTTAAAGCAGGACTTTAGGCCGGGCGTGCTGGCTCATGCCTGTAATCCCAGCACTTTGGGGAGGCCGAGGTGGGCGGATCATGATGTCAGGAGATCGAGACTATCCTGGCTAACACTGTGAAACCTCGTCTCTACTAAAAACACAAAAGGAAAAAAGAAAAAAAGAAAAAAAAACCTGGGTGTGGTGGTAGGTGCCTGTAGTCCCAGCTACTGGGAGGCTAAGACAGGAGAATGGCATAAACCCAGGAGGCAGAGGTTGCAGTGAGCCGAGATCGTACCACTGCACTCCAGCCTGGGTAACAGAGCAAGACTCCATTAAAAAAAAAAAAAAAGCAGGACTTGCAGGACTTTAAATAGGTATTTTCACATGCATGTTCTTCATTATTATTTACAAAAGATGATTCCTGGAAAGAATACAAATGTTCCTTTAGAGATCAGTATCAAATTTTAAAAATGTGACATATACATATAATATTATTTCATTTTAAAACAAATGAAAACAAACAAGAATATTATGTTACATATAATAGTCAAAAAGAAACAGACATTATATAATTACACTGATAAGAATATGGAAACCAGTCAAAATTATAGAAACAGTAAGTAAAATGGTGTTCTTCAGGAGCTGAAGAAA
The DNA here is from genome assembly GCF_002776525.5 of Piliocolobus tephrosceles. Taxonomy (NCBI): domain Eukaryota; kingdom Metazoa; phylum Chordata; class Mammalia; order Primates; family Cercopithecidae; genus Piliocolobus; species Piliocolobus tephrosceles. The sequence goes on from NC_045436.1 coordinate 184,226,370, forward strand.
AAGGAAAAAAGGGCAGTTTATTATTTATAAGGTACTTTTCTAAGATAAAATTAGAGATCCATTGCAAAATAAAGTAAACATACTTAATACCACTAGACTATACACTTGAAAATATTTAAGATGGCAATTACACGTTTTTCATCAACTAAATATGTACATCTATCTAAAAAGGTTACATTCTTTAAAAATCACCTTCAAATAAGAAGTGTGTCTCTCACAGAGCAACATAATCAAACATAAATAGATGGTGATTTTATACTGTTTCTTTGACTACTCACCTACACAAGAAAACAATGATGAACACTCAAATAAAAAATTTATGAACACCTAGGGCAATATTTATATAGGCAAATACCACATAGATAACTTTCTTCAAGACAAATGTCTGATTTATATATATATTTTCTAATTTGCTCCAATTGAAACCCCATGACGTTTATGTGAATTAAATACCACATGATCATAAAAGGTACAGGTTAAAATTAACCAGACAGATATGAAGACTAGGCCAGGCACAGTGGCTGATCTGTAATCCCAGCACTTTGGGAGGCCAAGGCAGGTGGATCACCTGAGGTTGGGACTTTGAGACCAGACTGACCAATATGGAGAAACCCTGGCTCTACTAAAAATTCAAAAAATTAGCCGGGCGTGGTGGCGCATGCCTGTAATCCCAGCTACTCGGGAGGCTGAAGTAGCAGAATTGCCTCCCTATAAGGCAGAGGTTGTGGTGAGCCAAAATCTGCCATTGCTCTCCAGCCTGGGCAACAAGAGCGAAACTCTGTCTCAAAATAAAAATAAAATATGAAGATTAAAAACCCCTAAAATGGAGTTGAAAACCAGAATAAAAAATTCTGACCTACAAAATATTGAATCTAATATAGATGTATCAAAGGCAATCTTATAAATAACTACAGTTTTCAACTGTGACTGTGTACTTACGAAGAGCTGGCATTTTGAATCTTTGGCATTCAAAGTACAGCAGTAAAAGAAAACTTAATAATTAATGAAATACTCTGATGAGAATGAGGCATTTCAATACATTTATTCTACAATTGGAAAATTTGAGCATTTTATTTCAGACATTTTTAATTCAAAATAAAAAATATTTGACATAGAACATATCAGAAAGTAAAATATACAAGGGGAATGACACAGCAAGATGGCAGAATAGGAGGTTCTCTACCCACAACTTCTACGGTTATAAAAAAATGTGGTGAGAAAACAGCTTCACTGGGGGCTGAGAGTGCCCACAGGGTTCTTCCCACTGCTTCCTCTACCCCTATATTTCGCTTGGCTTTCTATTCATCTTTGCTCCAGGATCAAATTTTGAAGACTTTGTGCATTCACTGAAGCGTCAGAATATAGTTTTGGAAATGGATGACTTCAGAAACAGAAATGGCTCAGATGATCTCTCCTACAATGGAGGCATCATAGTGTCTGGTGACCAGAAGGATTAGATTTTCAGTTGCATGTAATACCAAGAAATTGAATTGTTTTCCTGTTCTTATGGGAATTGTTACCAAAGCCCTTATTGAAATTTTTAACTTCACAAAGCTTATTCAAACGAAGAGCACCTCATTTTCTCGTGATGACATAGTGCTGGAACTTGGTTTTATAGATGGGTCCATATTTTTGTTGTTGATCACAAACTGTATTTCTCCTTATATCAGCATGAGCAGTATCAGTGACAATAAAAAAAATAAAGTTGAATCCCAGTTATGGATTTCAGCCTCTGGCCTTCAGGATACTGGTGTGGACAGGCTCCGGTGGACATTCCATTATACTCCTTGATTCTCCTTTCAATACATTTAATTTACGACTTTGTATTCCTGGGATTCCAGCTTCCATGGGAACTCATGTTTGTTTTGGTGGTATGCATAATTCGTTGTGCGGCTTCTCTTATATTCCTCACATATGTGCTTTCATTCATCTTTCGCAAGTGGTGAAAAAATAATGGCTTTTGGTCTTTTGGCTTTTTTATTATCTTAGTATGTGTATTCACAATTCTGGTATCAAGTAAGTATGAAAAACCCAACTTAATTTTGTGCATGATTTTCACACCTTCCTTCACTTTGCTGGGATATGTCATGTTATTGATCCAGCTCAGCTTTATGTATACAAGAAACTTGGACAGTCTGGACAATAGAATAAATGAAGTCAATAAAACCATTCTTTTAACAACCTTAATACCATACCTTCAGAGTGTTATTTTCCTTTTTGTCATAAGGTGTCTGGACATGAAGTATGGAATTGAAATAATGAATAAAGACCCAGTTTTCAGAGTCTCTCCACGACGTAGAGAAACTCATCCCAATCCAGAAGAGCCTGAAGAAGAAGAAGATGTTCAAGCTGAAAGAGTCCAAGCAGCAAATGCACTCACTACTCCAAACTCGGAGGAGGAGCCAGTCATAACTGCAAGCTGTTTACACAAGGAATATTATTAGGAAAAGAAAAGTTGCTTTTCAACAAGAAAGAAGAAAATAGCCATCAGAAATGTTTCCTTTTGTGTTAAAAAGGTGAAGTTTTGGGATTAGTAGGACACAGTGAATCTGGTAAAAGTACCTCCATTAAAATGACAACTGGGTTCACAAAGCCAACTGCAGAAGCGGTGGTGTTACAAGGCAACAGAGCATCAGTAAAGCAACAGTGTGACAACAGCCTCAAGTTCTTGGGGTACTGCCCTCAGGAGAACTCACTGTGGCCCAAGCTTACAATGAAAGAGCATCTGGAGTTGTATGCAGCTGTGAAGGGACTGGGCAAAGAATATGCTGCTCTTAGTATTTCATGATTGGTGGAAGCTCTTAAACTCCAGGAGCAACTTAAGGCTCCCGTGAAAACTCTATCAGAGAGATAAAAGAGAAAGCTACGCTTTGTGCTGAGCATCCTGGGGAACCCATCAGTGGTGCTTCTAGACGAGCTGTTCACCAGGATGGACCCCGAGGGGCAGCAGCAAATGTGGCAGATACTTCAGGCTACCGTTAAAAACAAGGAGAGGGGCGCCATCTTGACCACCCATTACATGTCAGAGGCTAAGGCTGTGTGTGACAGTGTGGCCATCATGGTGTCAGGAACGCTAAGTTGTATTGGTTCCATTCAACATCTGAAAAACAAGTTTGGTAAAGATTTTTACTAGCAATAAAAAAATGAAAGAACCTACTCAGGTGGAAGCTCTCCACACACAGATTTTGAAGCTTTTCCCACAGGCTGCTTGACAGGAAAGACATTCCTCTTTAATGGCGTATTAGTTACCTGTGGAGGATGTCCACCCTCTGTCTCAGGTCTTTTTCAAAGTAGAGGCAGTGAAACAGACCTTCAATGTGGAGGAATACAGCCTCTCAGGGTACCTTGGAGCAGGTATTCTTAGAACTCCGTAAAGAGCAGGCGCTGGGAAATGTTGATGATAGAAGTACAACAGTTTGATGGAAACTTCTCCCACAGGAAGACTCTTAAAACGAAGAACCTCCTAACATTCAGTTTTAAGTCCTACTACATTGTTAGTTTCCATAATTCTACAAGAATGTTTTTACTTCAGTTAACAAAAAAAAAAAAAAAAATTCAGTAGTTTAAACATTCAATAATGATTAAAGTTTTCATTTTTAAAAATTTTAGGAGGAAGGAAACAAGGAAATACAGGGAAAAGTAGTAGACAAAATTAACAAAATCAGACATGTTATTCATCCCCAACATGGGTCTATTTTGTGCTTAAGAATAATTTTAAAAACCATATAATATTAGGTTGGTTTTTGGTTATTATCAGTAAAGCTGACACTGAGCACATTTTACAAATAAAAAATTTTTTTAGCCTAAATTTCAAATGTATCAGCTATTTTTATTTATTTATTTATTTATTTATTTATTTATTTATTTATTTATTTGAGACGGAGTCTGGCTCTGTCACCCAGGCTGGAGTGCAGTGGCCGGATCTCAGCTCACTGCAAGCTCCACCTCCGGGTTCACGCCATTCTCCTGCCTCAGCCTCCAGAGTAGCTGGGACTACAGGCGCCCACCACCTCGCCCGGCTAGTTTTTTGGTATTTTTTAGTAGAGACGGGGTTTCACCGTTTTAGCCAGGATGGTCTCGATCTCCTGACCTCGTGATCCGCCCGTCTCGGCCTCCCAAAGTGCTGGGATTACAGGCTTGAGCCACCGCGCCCGGCCGTATCAGCTATTTTTAAACATTAGTTACTCAGATTATAATTTAATGTGACACTGACTATAAGATCTGATGAAATGGCACAACATAACATTTAATTATAATGACATATTCTGATTATAAAATAAATACATGTGAATATTAGTACATATTGAAATTATATGGAAGAAGATAACTATAATCTGTAAGAAAGTACCACAGTTAATATTTTATTTAGCCAACTTATATTCAATGTATTTTTTATGGGTCCGTTTTCAAAGGTAATATTAGTAGGCACAGTCATTTTCTACATCTTTTCACCTCACAATTCATGAACATTTCCCAGGTCATTATAACACTTTTGTGTTATATAATTGCTGCATTAATGTTATAGCTGTATTGATGTAATACCAGAGTTGTTATATTTGGGTTATATGCAAATGTATTTCTTAGAAATAAAACTTTGATAGACTTAAAAAAATGTGGCAAGCCAGCACGCCTGTGATCACAGCACGTTGGGAGGCTGAGGCAGGCGGAACACCTGAGGTCAGGAGTTCGAGACCAGCTTGGCCAATATGGTGAAACTCCATCAACACTAAAAATACAAAAATTGGCTGGGCATGGTGGTGGGCACCTGTAATCCCAGTTACTCGAGAGGCTGAGGCAGGGGAATTGCTTGAGCCTGAGAGGCGGAGGTTGCAATGAGCTAAGATGGCGCCACTGCACGCCAGCCTGGGTGACAAGAGTGAGATTCCATCTCAAAAAAAAAGGAGCAGTTATGCCCTGGCAAAAGAAACTTTATGGGAACTTTGGAATCCATGTCAAAGGGTGTAAACCCAAGACTGAGGAGGGCTGTATTGAGAAGGCATGACCTTGCTTGAGTGGCATGCTTGCCCATCACAGTCCCAGCTACAAAATAAAATATGACTAATTCGCACTGTAAATACAGCTGTAGGCCATTTGGTTTTGTTTATGCCACTAGCACCATCTGCCAAGACACCAAGTGTCCTGTGTCTCAGGTGAAGGACTTTAGATGTTGATCCTCTCTGTGATCTCTGAATTAGCCCCTTGCACACATCTATCATGGTGTGGAAGAAATCCTGTACATGCAGGAACCCACAGACAGAAACATCCATCTGTGCCCCTGAATGTAGGCTTGCCAACATTTATTTAATGGTGGATCTTGATGTGGCACTGCACCCTGGCTCCAAGTCCATAAAACCAAAGTCTAGAAACAGTTTTTCCTAACCTGGGACCTGCCAAAAAGCACACCATATGTGCCCCTCTAGGCATGCTGGCTGACTTTATTCCCACTGTGAATCTTGAAGCAGTCCTAAAACCTACCTCCAGTCCCTGTCAGCTAAAGTCTGGGAGCAGTCCTGCTCACCCAGGAATCTAGAGGGAGAAATGCCATGAACCTGGAAACAAACCTGAAGACTTTGGTTTCAGCTGTGTATGCCGAAGCAGCCCTGTGAATCAGTTCCACACCCTCTCAGCTGTGATCAAGGGTCAGTACTGCTCATCTAGGAACCTGTCCAATGACCGGGTTAGAGGATTTCCAAAAACCCAGCAAGAGCCACACAGCAGAAGCCATGCCTGCTCACACGGATTGTATCAGCTCTGTCATCTGCATATATAACTGGAGACTTTTTTTCCCCAGCACCAGTCTTATTGATCAAGATCCTGAAGAAAGTTCAGTCTTCCCAGAAAATAGAATCCACAACGGTCTGATGCCCTAATAACAGGTCTACCAAGCATGAACTTCACTGTGATCCAGATCCAATGCACCTTACTGCAATCTCATCAGCACAGAGATCCAATAGGAGAAAATATTTACCTCCCCAAACTAATCTATAATGACTGAAAAAGGTATTTACTCCTTCAGATACAGGGACATCATAACAAGGTATAACAGATCATGAAGGATCAGGCAAACATAACATCACCAAAGGAAATTAAAAATGCTCCAGTAACCACTTACAATAAAACACAGATCTAAAAAATGGCTAAGAATTCAAAATAATTATCTTAAAGAATCTCAATGAGATGCAAAAAGCCACACATTACTAAATTTTGTTACAACAATGTATGAACAAAATCACAATTATAATAAAGAGAACCTATTAAAAGAGAACCAAATAGATATGCTGGAGTTGAAGTACACAATAGGAGATCTAAAATATTAAAGAGAAAGCCTTAACAGGAGACTTCGTTACACAGGGGGGTAAAAAAAAAAAAGCAAACGTAAAAGTAAGTCATTTGAAAGTTTCTAAATAGAATTTTAAGACCGGGCGCGGTGGCTCAAGCCTGTAATCCCAGCACTTTGGGAGGCCGAGACGGGCGGATCACGAGGTCAGGAGATCGAGACCATCCTGGCTAACACGGCGAAACCCCGTCTCTACTAAAAATACAAAAAAAAACTAGCCGGGCGAGGTGGCGGGCGCCTGTAGTCCCAGCTACTCCAGAGGCTGAGGCAGGAGAATGGCGTAAACCCGGGAGGCGGAGCTTGCAGTGAGCTGAGATCCGGCCACTGCACTCCAGCCCAGGCGACAGAGCCAGACTCCGTCTCAAAAAAAAAAAAAAAGAATTTTAAAAAAGAATGTAAGAGTGAATAAAGCATTTGGGCCCCATACTGCATAATAAATAGTAAGAATGTACATATTTTAGGAGGTTCATGAGAGAGAAAAAATTTTTTAAATTGTTTAAAGATATAATGTCTTAAATTTTTCCCAATCTTGGAAGGAATATGGATATTAAATTAAAAAGCTCAAAATGTCTATAGCAAGAAGAATCTAACGAAAATTGTCCATAACACATTATAATTAAGCCAAAATTCAAAGACAAAGAGAGATTCTTAAAAGATGCAAGAGAAAAGAGATTCTTCACATACAAGGGAACTCCTATAAGGTTATCAGCAGACTGCCCAACAAAAACCATGCAAGCCACATGGAAGTGAAACCATATATTTGAAGTGCAAATGAAGAGAGAAAAAGAAAAAAACCTTGACAATTAAGAAGACTATCCCTGACAAAGCTGTTCTTTAGAAATGATATATCAATCAAAATCTCAGATTTAAAAAAAGTTGAGGTAATTTTTCATCACTAGACCTGACTTACAAAACAATGCTAATGAGAATTTTTCAAGTTGTAATGGAATCCTAACTTACAGCAAAAATATAAATATTATTGAAAATCATATACACCTGGTCAAATTTAGAAGGCTATAAAACTGTAATTATGGTCAGAAATCACTTTTAATGCTGGTGTAAAAGCTACAAGGAAAAAATTATTAAATATAGCTTCAATAAATTGTTAATGGGTATACGATATAAAAAGATGTAGAGTGTGACATAAATACTGTGTTGAAAGGAGTAAGACTGTTTAATTTTTCAGTATATAGAAGCTAACTTTTGCTTGAGGTCATGAGTTCAAAACCAGTCTGGTCAATATGGCAGGACCCTGTCTCTTAAATAAGTACACAACTAAAATTAAAGATCTCAGAAAGCTGTTTATTCTTTTTAAACAAGAAGCAGCTGGGCCTGATGGCTCATGCCTGTAATCCTAGCATTTTGGGAGGCCAAGGCAGGTGGACTGCTTGAGCCCAGGAGTTTAAGACCAGCCTAAGCAACATGGCAAAACCCTGTCTCTACAAAAAATAGTAAAAAAAATAGCCAGACATGGCAGCATGTTCTTGTAGTCCCAGCTACTTGGGAGGCTGAGATAGCAGGATTGCTTGGACCTGGGGAAGTTGAGTCTGCACTGAGCTATGAATACACCACTGCACTACAGCCTGGGTAACAAAGCAAGAGCCTATCTGACCTGGGTAACAACGCCAGACCCTATCTGTACAAAACAAAAAGTTAATTTGTTATCTGAAGCTAGATTTTATAACTATGAGATGTTTTACATAAATTTCTTGGAAATTACCAAAAAAAAAAAAAAAAAAAACTGTAGTGGGTAAATACAAAAGAAAGAGAAGGCATAAAACAACAAAAACAAACAAAAATTCAAGAAAACACCAGGGAAGACAGCATGAAAGAATTAAAAAAAACAGAAACTAAATGGTCAGAAAACAATAAGAAAATGGCAGTAATAGGGCCGGGCGTGGTGGCTCACTCCTGTAATCCCAGCACCTTGGGAGGCTAAGGCAGGTGGATCATGAGGTCAGGAGATTGAGACTATCGTGGCTAACATGGTGAAAACTCGTCTCTAGTAAAAATAACAAAAATCAGCCGGGTGTGGTGGCAGGTGCCTGTAGTCCCAGCTACTCGAGAGGCTGAGACAGGAGAATTGCGTAAACTTTGGAGGCGGAAGTTGCAGTGAGTTGAGATCAGACCACTGCACTCCAGCCTCGACAAGAGTGAGACTCTGTCTCAAAAAAAAAAAAAAAAGAGGGCCGGGCGCGGTGGCTCACGCCTGTAATCCCAGCACTTTGGGAGGCCAAGGCGGGCGGATCACAAGGTCAGGAGATCGAGACCATGGTGAAACCCCGTCTCTACTAAAAATACAAAAAATTAGCCGGGTGCAGTGGCGGGCGCCTGTAGTCCCAGCTACTTGGGAGGCTGAGGCAGGAGAATGGCAGGAACCCAGGAGGCGGAGCTTGCAGTGAGCCAAGATCTTGCCACTGCACTCCAGCCAGGGGGACAGAGCCAGACTCTGTCACAAAAAAAAAAAAAAAAAGAACAATGAAAAGAAAATGGCAGTAATAAGTTCTTATCAATCAGTAATTCCTTTAAATATATAAAGATTTAGTTATTCAATAAAAACATTGCTATAGTGTCAGCATCCTCTCCAAAATTCATGTTAAGATTTAATTGCCATTGTGAGAAAATTAAGAAATGAGGTCCGTAATAAGTTATTAGGTCATGAGAGCTCTACTCTCATGAAAGGATTAGTATCAGTATTTCCACAGTGGATTAGTCATCATGAGAGTGGGTCTATTATAAAAGTGAGCTCTGGTGCACACCTTCCATCATCCTTAAGCCTTTGGTCATGTTGTGATGTAGAAATGTGATTCTCATCAGATGGGAATGACATGCTCTTGGACTTCTCTGCAACCAGGATTCTGAGCTAAGTAAACTTCTATTCTTTATAAATTACCTACTCTGGGATATTCTGTTATTGAAGCCAAAAATAAATGAAAATATCCATAGAATGTCTGAATAGATTTAAAAAATCAACAATATGCTGTGCAGAAGAGACTTACTTTAGATTTAAGGACATACATAGCTTAATGGTACAAGGATGAAAAAAGATTCCATGCCAATAATAACTAAAAGAGTGTAGAAGTGTCTATATTTATATAAGACTACATAGACTTCTAGAAAAAATGTCATGATAAAAGAACTTTATTATATAATGATGAGTCTAATTTATCAAAAAATAATTAAATACATATATGTACCAAACCCTGGAACACAAAAATATATTAACACATATTAAGAAAAGTGGAGAAAGAAACAGATATAATAGGGGACTATACTGCCCTCTTAATACATCATTCAGACAGAAAGCTAGTGAAAAAACAAGTGCTTGCATAGCACTATAAAACTACACCTAACAAACATGTATAGAACATTTCATCCAACAGTATAATTTATATTATTCTCAAACAGACATGGAACATTCTCCAGGACACATCATAAATCTGGCCCACAACAAAAACAAGTGTATTCATTTTTAAAAAGACTGAAATCATATCAAAAATTTAAATCACAATTTTATTAAACTAGAAATCAATAAAAGGAAAAGTTAAAAAAGTACAAATATGTTTATTTAAACAACACGCTTCTGAAAAACCAATGGGTCAAAGAAGAAAAAAAATCACAAAGTATCTTGAGAAAACTGAAAATAGAAACAGGACATATCAAAACTGAAATTAACAAAAGATGTTCTAAGAATTTTATACCAATATATTTTTATACTAAGAAAAAAGATCTCAATGAAACCTTAATCCTCAAAGCACTTGAAGAATAACTAATCTCAATGTTAGCATAATAAAATAAAAATTAGACCTCTAATAGAAATAAATTAGATACTTAACAAAAAAGAAAAAAGGCAGAGAGAGAATTTACATATAAAAATTTTCTAAATTAAGGCCGGGTGCGGTGGCTCACGCCTGTAATCGCAGCACATTGGGAGGTCGAGGTGGAGAGATCATGGGGTCAGGAGTTTGAGACCAGCCTGGCCAACATAAGGAAACCCTGTCTCTACTAAAAATACAAAAGAAGTAGCTGGGTGTGGTGGTGGGCACCTGTAATCCCAGCTACTCGGGAAGCTGAGGCAGGAGAATGGCTTGAACCCAGGAGGCAGAGGTTGCAGTGAGCTGAGACTGCACCATTGCACTCTAGCCTGGGTGAAAAAGTGAGACTCCATCTCAAAAAAAAAAAAAAAAAAAAAAAAAAAAAACTAAAAGGTTTTTAGAAAAGGGAGGAGAGTAAATACTATTCCTTTATTTTCCAGTTGGAGGACTAAGTCTCTTATTTCTATTTTGCACTTATATTTACAATAACCACATCTGAAAACTCTGCTTTGAACTCGTGAACATCTGCTTTCCAGCATGGCCTGGATTTAGGCACCTGCAGGGTGACCTTGGGCATACTGTCTTCACAGGAAAGAGGGTTTGTGGGGGGAAAATGCAGAATAGAAAAGGTGCTATTAAGAACCCATGGGTGCGGGTTGGTGCACAGTTGGTGAAAGGTCTGGTTAGCGCTACAGATACTGGCCCAGGCAGGACAGCTCTGACTTACAAATGTGTACGTGCAGGGAGATAAGATGGTCAGGTGATCCAGAAGCCTAGGCTACCGCAGGAAAGAGGTTACTGGTGCAGATTCAAGATCTGGGAGGTAGAAAGAAGCCATGAATCTTCTGGACACTTATGTGGCCTATTAGTGGAAAACTCTAGAAGCAGAAGTGTTCTCAGCACAATTCCTGAGTGAAGCTTTGTCGTGAGAAGCATGGCTGTACCATTGCTTAGCATGCATGTGTGTGAATGTGCAGAAATCACATTGTAGCAGCAGGGTGGAGAGAAGAGTCTGCCCTCAGAACTCTTTCCCTATAAGTCCTCAGTCCCCTTCGACCCCTGGAGGAGGCCTAGAATCACAGGACAATTCACTGTGTGACAGCTTGTGTGTAAACAACAACAACAACAAAACAAAAAAGCCTCTCCATTCTACAACAGACCCAGTGTCTGCTTCCAACCAAGGCTGCCATATCATCTTAATGTTTTTGAGAAAGGGTCTCACTTCGTCACATAGGTTGGAATGCAGTGGTGTGATCTTGGCTCATGGCAGCATCGACCACCCAGGGTTCAAGCGATCCTCCTGCCTCAGCACACCCCCAGGTAGCTGGGAATACAGGTGTGTGCCACCGTGCCCAGCTAATTTTTTTGGATTTTTGGCAGAGATGGGATTTCACCATTTGCCCAGGCTGGTGTTGAACTCCTGAGCTCAAGCAATCTGCCCTCCTCGGCCTCCCAAAGTGCTAGGTTTACAGGCATGAGCCACTGTACCCAGCCTAATTTTTTTTTTTTTTTCTTGAGTCTGAGACTCGCTCTGTCGCCCAGGCTGGAGTGCAGTGGTGCAATCTTGGATCACTGCACAGTCCACCTCCTGGATTCATGTCATTCTCCTGCCTCAGGCTCCTATGTAGCTGGGACTACAGGCACCCGCCATCACGCCCAGCTAATTTTTTGTATTTTTAGTAGAGATGGGGGTTTCATCGTGTTAGCCAGGATGGTCTCGATCTCCTGACCTCGTGATCCACCCGCCTTGGCCTCCCAAAGTGCTGGGATAACAGGCGTGAGCCACTGCACCCGGCCATATCTTTATTCTAACACCAAATATATGGAGCTTGCTGAACACCAACCAATCCTCCAACACAAACTGGGTGTCCAACAACTCAATTCTGAAAACACCCGGGTCAGCATAGACCCCACCAGCTCAGGGCTCAGTCCCACAATACTGCTTCCACTCCGCATGCCAGTCACAAGCCCCAGGGACCCATCTATACTTCTGAGGAACTGTCTATAAATTATGGGCTTCCATAACTCCCTCCCTCAGCTTAAAGGATTTGATAAAACTACTCACAGAACTTGGCAAAAACACTTTACCTATGTTTACCAGGTTATTATATTGGATACAACTCAGTAAAAGCCAAGAGGAAAAAACGTATAGGACAAAGGAAAGCAGGGGAAGCATGAGGTGGGCCGTGAACCATGGTAGTTATGACTAACATCTCTCAAATCCTTTGTGTTCTGCAAGAAAAGCTTACTGCAAAGAAATGCCCTTTTCATTATGACTTTGATGATACTCCTCTTTAGTTATCACAAATTCACAGACTCTGCGTTCTCATTTTTCCCTCATAAACAATTAAATAATTTTGTCCTCAGTATTCAGAACAGAATACTTGTTAACCAAACTGCCCAAGTTTCTCTCCTTCCCCCAGGCCCCTGGACTATGCTCCACCTTCAGTCTGAGCCAGCATATAACCCTCTTGATTCCCCTCCTAAGAACAGGCTGACTTCAGGGTGAAACATTCTCTAATCTCGAATCTGATTTTGCTGTTCTCCATTCTGCCCTCTCCCTCCCATCTTCTTTCTAATCTTGATTGCTCCTCCATATGAAAAATCACCCGTATCTGTCTCATTTTGGAGATGCTTGCAGATCTTGTGCTTGGAGCTTTTTCCATTGCAATTCTCCTTAAAATAAAGTCACTTCTTACCTACATCAGAATTTATTTTATTTGATGATATCTAGAAACAGGCCGATGACAATAACAATTACACCCTCTCAGAGGCCATCACAACCCTCCTCCCATCTTAACTCTCACTGCATCTGCCTGTGGATTCCCAGCTTTCCAGGGCTCCGTTGGCTTCTCAGTGTAAAGGCTCCTTTCACGTCTACTTTCAGCCAGGCTAGGACACCTGCAGAAAAGGTTCCCAGGAAGAAACTACTCGGCTACTGATGACCTCCTTTGGCAGGGTCAAGATTGGCCTTACCCTGCAGTTAACAGGTTCAGGTCTCTGATTTCCAGTCAAGATTATTCACTTAGTTTTATATAAAAGAACTCAGTGTTTAAATAATCCAACAAAATTCCTCAAACTCATTGCTTATGTTTATAGGAGGAAAGGAGATTGTAAGGCACTTACATTTTATACTTCAACAAAAAAAGCCAAAATATATATCAATTTCAGACAATAATCATTTAGGTATTATTTCCTTAATAACAAATAGGTGAACATTAACCAAGAATGTCAAGTCCTATTCCATACAATTTAACATTAAATTCAGACATCCAGATAACAGCATACAGAGCAGACTTATTCATTATTACAAATTCCCCACCATGCAGAAAAGAAAAACTGATATTTTGGCATATCTCTAAATCACCAATTTATCTACCAAAATTTCTTCTAAAAATGTATTCAGTTCTCTGCAGCCATAGAGGAAAAGAAATGTTTCCTACTTTTTTTTTAACTTAGTAATATTCCCATAACTAAGCCCTGAGGTTCCGTCTGAAACTGCCCCCAAAATACACAGATCTGAAAAACTTATTACACATGTCCAGGGAAAAACGGAAGAATTGTTAACAAATATATCATTAGACATTTTTTAAATTTACATTTTTATGCCTCTTTGAGAATATTCTCCTATCTTTCAAGCTCTACCAATAAAATGCATTGTACAGTTAATAAAATGGAAGTTAAAATAAGTAAACATTTTTTTCAAGATGACAAACCCAACGAGTAGCAGTACTGGCTGGAATAATGATACGTCTGACTCAAAGTGTCAAGTCGGGCTGTCTGTCATGTGATGTACATTCTCCCACCTTCATCCTTCTCACTGAAGTACTCAATGACCACCCTCCCAAGAGCCTGTGCACTGCATCCCCATGTGTGCCTGGAGTGTTTTGTGTGTGTGTGTGTGTGTGTGTGTGTGTGTGTGCAGGTGCATGCACCATCTTGCTAGAATGGACTTTAATTGTCTTTTGGGATACTATCTTTTTCTCCTTTTACAATTCTGAAAAAATCCAGATGGTAGAAATTACTTCTGCCTTTCCCCTCAATATCAGAATTCCATTGGCCGAACAGCAATGTGTCTCCAAAAAATGGAAACTGGACTGGGAGAAAGAAAATCTTAATGCCACAAGGGTATGGCTTTTTGAATAGTATAAACCACAAGAGTGCTCTGAGCACCAGGGAACCCAGCTGCTCCTGAGAGAGTTTACCCCACACCTCAGGCCATCCACTATGAGGAGATGATGCAGTAACTTATGCCCTAAATACTCCAAGACACATGGCTACTGTGGGCATCTGTGATCTTTCCCAGACAGTTCTGAAGCCTAGGACTAGGAAAGGACAACAGGATGGCTGAGGACAAATTACCTTGTAAAGTTGGGAACCTAAACCCCAAATCATTCTGATAAGGTGTCTGTATCTGAAGAAGACAAAACAAGAGGCACAAAGAATGCACACTTTTACCACTGTTATTCAACATAGTACTAGAAGTGCTAGCTAGAGCAATGAGATAAGAGAAAACAATAAAGGCCATCCAAATTGGAAAGGAAGAAGCCAAATTATCTTTGTTTGCAGATGATGTGGTCTTGTATTTGGAAAAACCAAATTCACTAAAATATGACTAGAATTGATGAATTTAGTGAAGATGTAAGATTTAAAAAATTAGTAGTGTCTCTACATGCTAACAGTGAACAATGTAAAAAAGAAATCGAGTAATCCCATTTACAATAGCCACAAATTAAAAGTAAATATCTAGAAATTAAAGAAATGAAAAGTCTCTACAATGAGTACTATAAAACACTGATGCAAGAAATTTAAAAAGACAAGAAACTGAATAATATTTTATGTTCATGAATAGGAAGAATCAACATTTTTTAAATGTGCATACTATGCAAAACAACCTACAGATTTAATACAACCTCTAGAAAAACATCAATGACATTCTTGCCAGAAATAGAAAAAATAATCCTACAGTGTAGATGGAACCATAAAAGAATCAGAATAGCCAAAGCCATTGTTAAGAAAAATGAAACTGGAGGAATCATAGTATTTGACTTTAAATGATACTACAGAGCTACAGTAATTAAAACAGCATGAAACTGATCAGTGAAACAGTAGAGAGAATGCAGAGACATATCCATGTATCTACAACCAACTTATGTCTGACAAAGGTGTCAAAAATATATACTGGGGAAAAAAGTCTTCAATAAATTGTGCTACAAAAACCGAATATCCATATTCAGAAGAATGAAACTAGACCCCATCTCTTGTCATATAAAAAAATTAAATCAAAATGGATTAGAGGCAAATCTAAGATCTCAAACTATGAAACTCCTACAAGAAAACATTGCTGAAGCTCTACAGGAAATTAAACTGGGCAAAGTTGTCTTGAATAATACCCCACAAGCACAGGCAACCAAAGCAAAAATGAACTAATGGAATCCCATCAAGTTAAAGAGCTTCTAACGAGCAAATGAAACAATTAACAAAGAGACAACACATAAAACGAGAGAAAATACGTGTAAACTGCCCATCAGAAAAAAAAATTAATAATGAGAATACGTAAAGTTCACAAACAGCTCTATAGGACAAAATTGAATAATCTGATTATAAATGGGCAAAAATTTGAATAGACATTTCTCAAAAGGCGGCATACAAATGACAAAAAGGCATATGACGAGGTGCTCAACATCATTTATCATCAGATAAATGCAAACCAAATGACAATGAGATATTATCTTACTCCAATTACAACAGCTCTTACCCAAGTCGGGCAATAAAAAATGCTGATGAGGATGTGCAGAAAAGTGAACTCTGGCACTGTCTTGGTGGGAATGTAAATTAGTACAGTCACTGTGGAGAACAGCTTAGAGGTTCCTCAAGAAATGAAAAACAGAGCTACTATATTATCCAGCAATCCCAAGTAGCTACATAAAAGAAAGGGAGCCGGACGCGGTGGCTCAAGCCTGTAATCCCAGCACTTTGGGAGGCCGAGGCGGGCGGATCACGAGGTCAGGAGATCGAGACCATCCTGGCTAACACGGTGAAACCCTGTCTCTACTAAAAAATACAAAAAAAAGCTAGCCGGGCAAGGTGGCGGGCCCCTGTAGTCCCAGCTACTTGGGAGGCTGAGGCAGGAGAATGGCGTAAACCCGGGAGGCGGAGCTTGCAGTGAGCTGAGATCCGGCCACTGCACTCCAGCCCAGGCGACAGAGCCAGACTCCGTCTCAAAAAAAAAAAAAAAGAAAGAAAGGGAATCAGGGCATCAAAGAGATATTTGTACCTCCATTTTTATTGCAGCAGTGTTCACATTATCCAAGATTTAGAAGCAACCTAAATGTCTATCAACACATGAATGGATAAAGCAAATGGGTACATATACACAATGGAATATTTTTCAATCATAAAGAATAAGATCCTGTCATTTGCAACAACATGTATGGAACTAGAGGTTATTATGTTTACAGATACAATCCAGGCGTATAAAGGTTAACTCTGCATGTTCTCACGCATTTGCTGGAACTAAAAGTTAAATTAATTTCATGAAACTAAAAGGATTGTTATCAGAGGCTGGAGAGTATACTACAGGTCTGGGAGGAAGTGAGTAAAATTAATGGTTTCAAAAAAATTAGAGTAAGATTTAGTAGTTGCTAATACAACAGAGTGACTATAGTCACTATAACTATACTACACAAGTAACTACACAACTGTAACTATACAAGTAACTATAGTTAATTGTACATTTTCAAATAACTAAAAGAATGAAATCAGATTGTTTGTAAAACAAAGGACAAATACTTGAGATAATGAGTACCTATACCTTGATGTGATTTTTATGCATTTCTTGCCTACATTAAAAATCTCACGTAACCCATAGAAATATACCTACTGTGTACTCACAAAAATTAAAAATTAAAGTAATAAATAAAAACATCAATTTAAATTGCAAGAACAGAAGTCACTGGTACTCATTTCTTCATAGATATATGACCTCAGCACCCATATTGATTACATTGCCTTTGTGGGAATTCCAAAACCTAGTTAAGAATATGTACTACCTCACTTGAGCAAAATGCCAAAAACATGTAGAAGAGAAGAAAAATGTTATTACACATGCTCAGTACACCCTTACCGCCTCCCAATACAGTACAGTGAAAATAAGGAGAAACTCCCAACTCTCTGCTTCTTAGGAGAGAAAGAGAAATGTAGAATATGTGTCCACATGTTTGGTTTTGGGGGGGCTGTCAAAGATAGGTTCCCTTGACACAGAACGCTGAAGAAAAAGGTGGTATACTTTGGATGACAGCAGCTATGCATTTTTGCATTACTCTAAGAAGCAATCCTAGAGTTATATGAGAACTAAGGAGGCCAGAAGTGCTCAAAAATTGTCAAAAAGAGGAACATCAGAAGCATCATATATCCTGATTTCAAAAACCTATTATAAAGTTATAGTTATAGAAATACTTTATAACTGGATCAAAAAAGACAATACCAGTGAAACAGAATAGAGCACATAAATAATCCCTTGTATATATTATCAAATGAAGAGTAATTTACACATCCATATTCATTGTAGCATCATCTACAAAAGCAAGTATGTGGAAAGAACCAAGTTTTCTTAATAAATGAATAAAAACAATTTGGAATGTATAAATAATGAAATATTATTTAGCTTCTTAAAAGCAGAAAATTGGGGCCGGGCGCGGTGGCTCAAGCCTGTAATCCCAGCACTTTGGGAGGCCGAGACGGGTGGATCACGAGGTCAGGAGATCAAGACCATCCTGGCTAACACGATGAAACCCCATCTGTACTAAAAAATACAAAAAACTAGCCGGGCGAGGTGGTGGGTGCCTGTAGTCCCAGCTACTCTGGAGGCTGAGGCAGGAGAATGGCGTGAACCTGGGAGGCGGAGCTTGCAGTGAGCTGAGGTGCGGCCACTGCACTCCAGCCTGGGCGGCAGAGCGAGACTCCATCTCAAAAAAAAAAAAAAAAAAAAAAAGCAGAAAATTTTGTTAGCTCCCCAATAAGGATATATTTTAAAGACTTCATGTGCAAGAAGCCAGGCACAAAAAAAAAACTATATACTTCCAATTATGCAAGATACCTAAAGTAGTTAAACTCCTAGAAACAGAAAGTAAACTAAACTGTGTCTGGGGCTAATTGGAGAAGAAAATGAGTAGTTGTTGTTTCACAGACAATCTGTTAGAACACAAAATAACTCTTTTTTTAGACGGAGTCTCTCTCTGTTGCCCCAGCTGGAGTGCAGTGGCATGATCTGGGCTCCCTACAAGCTCTGCCTCCTGGGTTCACGCCATTCTCCCGCCTCAGCTTCCCTAGTAGGTGGACTACAGGCACCTGATAACTCTTATTTTTTAAAACTTTATTTTAAGATCTGGGTATATGTGCAATATTGTTATATAGGTAAACTTGTGTCAATGAGAGTTTTTTGTACAGATTATTTTGGATCAAGGTATTAAGCCTGGTACACATTAAATATTGAATTACACAATGCATCCTTTCATACCACATGAAATAAAACAAGATATCAACAACAGAAGCAAAATTGCCAAATCCAAAAATTTGTGAAACTTAACAGACTCTTCAACATACTATTCTTTGTGTCAGAAGATTTAGTATTTTTAAGGCTGGGCGCAGTGGCTCAAGCCTGTAATCCCAGCACTTTAGGAGGCCGAGGCGGGTGGATCACGAGGTCAGGAGATCGAGACCATCCTGGCTAACACGGTGAAACCCCATCTCTACTAAAAATACAAAAAAAAAAAATTAGCCGGGTGTGGTGGCAGGCGCCTGTAGTCCCAGCTACTTGGAGGCTGAGGCGGGAGAATGGCATGAACCTGGGAGGCGGAGCCTGAAGTGAGCCGAGATTGCGCCACTGCACTCCAGCCTGGGCGACACAGCAAGACTCCGTCTCAAAAAAAAAAAAAAAAAAAAAAAGACGAAGTCGTGCTCTGTCGCCCAGGGTGAAGGGCAGTGGCGCAATCTTGGCTTACTGCAACCTCCACCTCCCGGGTTCAAGCAATTCCCTGTGCTTCAGCCTCCCAAGTAGCTGGGATTACAGGTGCCCACACTCAGCTAATTTTTGTATTTTTAGTAGAGACAGGGTTTCACCATTTGGCCAGGCTGGTCTTGAACTCTTGGCCTTGTGATCCACCTGCTTCGGCCTTCCAAACTGCTGGGATTACAGGCAAGAGTCACTGCGCCCAGCGCCAAGTGATACTTTTTAAAGAAATCTTTTTTAAAATTCTTACATTTACATGAAATATCAAAGGACCACTGATAGGCCGAACATTCTTAGAAAACAAGAACAAAGTTAGAGGCACAATGCTTCCTTTGTTTAGAACAGATTACAAAATTATATAAATAAAAAGTGTGGTATTTGCAAGAAGACAAATAGTGATGGAACAGAACCCAGAAGTTAAAACCAAACCATGTTTGTGTATATGCTCAAATGATCTTCAACAAGGTTGCTATGACTGTACAACAAGAAAGACAGTCTCTTCAGTAAATGGTGTTGGAAAACTCTATATCCACATGGGAAAAACAGATTGGGTCCTTCTTCTGAACCATATACAAAAGCTGTCTTAAATGAGTTAAATATTTAAATGTCAGAATTATACCTACACAATCTCTAAAAGAAAATACAGTAAGATTATGACCTTGGTCTCAGCAACTTTTTTTTTTTTTTTTTTTTGAGACAGAGTCTTGCTCTATCACCCAGTCTGGAGTGCAGTGGCATGATCTCAGCTCACTGCAACCTCTGCCTCCTGGGTTCATGCAATTCTTATGCCTCGGCCTCCTGAGTAGCTGGGATTACAGGCACAGGCCACCAGGCTAGAGTGCAGTGGTGCAATCTTGGTATACTGCAAGCTCTGCCTCCCGGGTTCACACCATTCTCCTGCCTCAGCCTCTTGAGTAGCTGGGACTACAGGCGCCTGCCACCATGCCCAGCTAATTTTCTTTTTGTATTTTTAGTAGAGACGGGGTTTCACCAGCGAGGATGGTCTCGATCTCCTGACCTCGTGATCCGCCCACATTGGCCTCCCAAAGTGCTGGGATTACAGACATGAGCCACCATGCCCAGTCTTTTATTTTTTTTTTTTGACACAGTCTTGCTGTGTCACCCAGGCTGGAGTGCAGTGGTGCGATCTCAACTCACTGCAACCTCTGCCTCCTGGGTTCAAGCAATTCTTGTGTCTCAGCCTCCCCAAAGCTGGGATTACAGTTGCATGCCACCACACATGGCTAATTTTTGTATTTTTAGTAGCGACGAGGTTTCACCATGTTGGCCAGGCTGGTCTTGAACTCCTGACATCAACTGATCCACCCACCTAGGTCTCCCAAAGTGCTGGGGTTACAGGTGTGAGCCACCTTGCCCGGCCCCACTTCTGAGCATCTACTCAAAATATGCAAAGTATATCTGAATGAAATGTTTCCACATCCAGATTTACTGCAGCAACATTCACTGTATTTTAGTTTATTCTTGCATGTTATAAAGAAATATCTGAGGCTGGGTAATTTATTTTAAAAAAGAGGTTTAATTGGGTCATGGTTCTACAGCCTGTACAGAAAGCACAGCTGCTTCTGCTTCTGGGGAGACCTCAAAAAGCTTCCAATCATAGCAGAAAGCAAAGGGACAGTGAGTCATCTTACACGGTGGGAGCAGGAGTGAGAGAGTGAGAGAAGAGGTGTCACGTACTTTTGAAAAATGAGATCTCAGAAGAACTCACTCGCTATGGCAAAGACAGTACCAAAGGGGTGAAGCTAAACCATTCATCAGAAGTCAAGCCTATGACCCAACCACTTCCCACCAAGCCCACCTCCAACACTAGGGATGGCAATTTGACATGAGATTTGAATGAAAACGCAGATCCAAACCATATCATTTATAAAAGTGAAAAAAAATCCATCCATGGATGATTTTAAAAGATGTGGTTTATATATACAATAAAATATTGTTTGGCCTCCAACAAAAGTATCTTCTCAGATGCTACAATAAGAATAAATCTTAAAGCCATTAAGTGGAATAAGACACCAACAAAGTGACAGTGTATGATTCCACTTTTTTTTTTTTTGAGACGGAGTCTCGCTCTATCCCCCAGGCTGGAGTGCAGTGGCACGATCTTGGCTCACTGCAAGCTCCGCCTCCCGGGTTCACACCATTCTCCTGCCTCAGCCTCCCAAGCAGCGGGACTACGGGCGCCCGCCACCACACCCGACTAATTTTTTGTATTTTTAGTTGAGACGGGGTTTCATCTTGTTAGCCAGGATGGTTTTGATCTCCAGACCTCGTGATCTGCCTACCTTGGCCTCCCAAAGTGCTGGGATTACAGGCATGAGCCACCGCACTTGGCCCATGATTCCACTTTTATACAATATTTTAAGTAGTAAACTAGGAAATAGAAGTAGAAAGATGCTTGCCTATGGTAAGAGTTGTGGAGCCAGAGATCAAGGAGGGTTATTTAGAAAAAGGAGGTCCTTACCCAGGTGGCCAACTCAAAGGCCCATAGACATGGCTACGGACAAGAAAATGGCGCACCGAGCTTGTTCTTACTGAAGATTATGAAGCAGTTCTGCAACCTTTCTCAGACTCCTCTCAGCTACAGTCCACAAGTGGTCCTTCCCATCAAGAGATCTGCAGGGAACCACCCAGCCATAATCCTGGAGACAGGCCTATGTATCTTGGCCTCAGCTGTGCTCCCTGAAGCAGCCCTGTGACTCAGTTGTAGCCCTCATAGCCACAGTCCATGGCCAGTTGTACACACTCAGGGACCCACACAGAGACTTTGAAAACTGTTCCCAGGTAGTCAGCAGAAGCCAAACCCATTCATACACCTGATATTTGGCCCCTCATATGCAGAAAAACTTCACACCCTACCCTACTGCCTGCCATATAGATTAATGTCCTCAAGGATATTTAATCTTTCCAGGGCCCAGAAAGCATCCATGACTGTCCAAATCTCTGGTAACACAGTCATCAAGCCCAAGCGAAGCCGTCATATCCCCTGTAACCTGCATGTACACATCCAGATGGCCTGAAGCAACTGAAGATCCACAAAAGAAGTGAAAATATCCTTAACTCATGACATTCCACCATTGTGATTTGTTCCTGCTGCACCCTAACGGACACATATATTCTCCCCTGCCCTTAAGAGAAGGTACTTTGTAATATTCTCCCCCCGCCCATAAGAAGGTACTTTGTACGCCTATCCCAAACCTATAAGAAGTAATGATAATCCCACTGCCCTTTGCTGACTCCTTTTTTGGACTCAGCCCATCTGCACCCAGGTGAAATAAACAGCCTTGTTGCTCACACAAAGCCTGTTGGACTCTCTTCACATGGGCACGCGTGACATTTGGTGCCAAAGACTCGGGTCAGAGGGACTCCTTCAGGAGACCAGTCCCCTGACCTCGCCCTCACTCTGTGAGGAGATCCACCTATGGCCTCAGGTCCTCAGATCAACCAGCCCAAGGAACATCTCATCAATTTCAAATAGGGTAAGCAGTCTTTTCACTCTTCTCCAGCCTCTCTCGCTACCCTTCAATCTTCCTCTCTCACTATGCTTCCATCTCCCTGTCCTTCCAATTCCAGTTCTTTTCCTGTCTAGTAGAGACAAAAGAGCCACATTTTATCCGTGGACCCAAAACTCCAGTGCCGGTCACAGTCTCAGGAAGACAGCCTTCCCTTGGTGTTTAATCACTGTGGGGACAGCTGCCTGATTATTCACCCACATTCCACTGGTGTCTGATCATCACAGTGATGCCTGCCTTGGTCATTCACTCACATTTCCTTGGTGGCCAGTGAACTGCGGGGACGCCTGCTTGGCTGCTCATCCAACCCCTTCTCCGTGCCTCTACCCTTCTCTTTAAACTCACCTCCTTCACTATGGGCAAGCTTCCGCCCTCCATTCCCCCTTCTCCCTTATCTGTGTTCTCAAGAACTTAAAACCTCTTCAACTCACACCTGACCTAAAACTTAAATGCCTTATTTTCTTTGGCAATAGTGCTTGGCCCCAATACAAACTCAACAGTAGTTCCAAGTGGCCAGAGAATGGCACTTTCGATTTGTCTATCCTACAAGATCTAGATAATTTTTGTTGAAAAATGGGCAAATGGTCTGAGGTGTCTGATGTCCAGGCATTATTTTACACACTGGTCCCTCCCTAGTCTCTGCTCCCAATGCGACTCGTCCCAAATCTTTCTTCTTTCTCTCCTGTCTGTTCCTTCAGGCTCCACCCCAAGCTCTGAGTCCTTTGAACCCTTCCTTTCTATGGACTCATCTGACCTCTCCTCTTCTCCCTAGGCTGCTCCTTGCCAGGCTGAGCCAGGTCCCAATTCTTCCTCAGCCTCCGCTCCCCAACCCTATAATCTTTCTATCACCTCCCCTCCTCACACCCGGTCTGGCTTACAGTTTTGTTCCATGACTAGCCCTCCCCTGCCTGCCCAACAATTTCCTCTTAAAGAGGTGGCTGGAACTAAAGGCATAGTCAAGGTTAATGCTCCTTTTTTCTTTATCCGACCTCTCCCAAGTCAGTTAGCATTTAGGCTCTTTTTCATAAAATATAAAAACCCAGCCCAGTTAATGGCCCACTTAGCAGCAACCCTTAGATGCTTTACTGCCCTCGACCCAAAGGGGCCAGAAGGCCGCTTTATTCTTTTTTTTTTTTTTTTTTTTTTAGAGACGGAGTCTTGCTCTGCCACCCAGGCTGGAGTGCAGTGGCTGGATCTCAGCTCACTGCAAGCTCCGCCTCCCGGGTTCAGGGCATTCTCCTGTCTCAGCCTCCCGAGTAGCTGGGACTACAGGCGCCCGCCTCGTCGCCCGGCTAGTTTTTTTTGTATTTTTTAGTAGAGACGGGGTTTCACCGTATTAGCCAGGATGGTCTTGATCTCCTGACCTCGTGATCCGCCCGTCTCGGCCTCCCAAAGTGCTGGGATTACAGGCTTGAGCCACCGCGCCCGGCCCGGCCGCTTTATTCTTAATAGGCATTTTATCACCCAGTCAGCTCCTGACATTAGAAAAAGCTTCAAAAATTGGAATCTGGCCCTCAAAGCCCACAACAGGAATTAATCAACCTCGCTTTCAAGGTGTACAATAATAGAGAGGAGGTAGCCAGACAGCAATGCATTTCTGAGTTACAGCTACTTGCCTCTGCTGTAAGTCAACCCATAACCATGTCTTCAGCATACAAGAACTTCAGAACATCCAAGCCACAGCTCCCAGGGGCTCCTTCAAAACATCTTCGTGGACCTTACTTCAAATGCCAAAAGCCTGGCCACTGGGCCTCAGAATGCCTGCAGCCCGGGATTCCTCCTAAGCGGTGCCCTGTGCGGACCCCACTGGAGGTCGGACTGTCCGACTCACATCGACACTGCTCCTAACGCCCCTGAAGCCCAAACCCAACGTTCCTTAGCCAACTCCTTCCCAGATCTCCTCAGCTTAACAGCTGAAGACTGACACTGCCCGATCGCCTTGGAAGACCCCTGGACCATCACGGACGCCGAGCTCTGGGTAACTCTTACGTGCAGGGCAAGTCCGTCCCCTGTCTAATCGATACGGGGGCTACCCACTCCACATGACCTTCTTTTCAAGGGCCTATTTCCCTTGCCCCCATAACTGTTGTGGGTATACACATACAGAGTCTCACTCTGTAGCCCAGGCTGGAATGCAATGGTGCCATCTCAGCTCACTGCAACCTCGGCCTCCTGGGTTCAGCAATTCTCCCACCTCAGCCTCCTGAGTACCTGGGATTACAGGTGCCTGCCAACATGCCCAGCTAATTTTTGTAATTTTAGTAGAGACGGGGTTTCACCATGTTGGCCAGGTTGGTCTTGAACTCCTGACCCCAGGTGATCTGCCCACTTCGGCCTCCCAAAGTGCTGGGATTACAGGCGTGAGCCACTGTGCCCAATCCCCAGTAGGCTTCTTACTAAAATTATGATAATACTTATTAGGAAATAATAATATACACTTAGCAGTCTTCTAGTTAATGACAGTATATTTAAGAAATCTTAGCAGGGCGCGGTAGCTCACGCCTGTAATCCCAGCACTTTGGGAGGCAGAGGCAGGTGGATCACGAGGTCAGGAGATCGAGATCATCCTGGCTAACACGGTGAAACCCCGTCTCTACTAAAAATGCAAAAAAATTAGCTGGGCGTGGTGGCGGGCGCCTGTAGTCCCAGCTACTCTGGAGGCTTGAGGCAGGAGAATGGCGTCAACCAGGGAGGTGGAGCTTGCAGTGAGCTGAGATGGCACGCCACTGCACTCCTGCCTGGGCGGCAGAGCAAGACTCCCTCTCGGGGGGGGGGGGAAGAAATCTTGAAGTTGAGTAGATACTTTAATCAAGTGGTGTTCAATCCTATGAATGTAAGAACATTTTGCTTATCTGTTGTGGTAGATATCATAAAAATTATTCATGAACTTTTTTTTTGTAAAGCTCATCAGGTATCATTAGTGTTAGCGTATTTTATGTGTGGCCCAAGACAATTCTGCTTCCAATGTGGCCCAGGGAAGCTAAAAGGTTGGAAAACTATGCTTTAAACTATATTATAATTTGAAAATTTACACATATAGAGTCTAAATTACAAATCTCCGTTTATACTAAAACAATAACATTTTGAAGTACAATCAGCAATACATTTTTCATATTTAGGAAAATGCTTATCGTTCTTATAAAATTGCTAATAAAGAATTTCTGTAGAATTACATTTGCAAAAGGATTAAAAATCACTAAGCAGAAAAGGTGCAACATCTGTCCCTAGTGTTCCTGGGATTTCTGAACCAAATTCCAATATGTCCACTACTTGCCTTACATATTTAGGCATGAAACAAAATCAATATTTGAAAAAAATACGTTAACATAGAGCTCCTCAATAACACAAGAATTCCTATGTCTCCAAAAGCAATGGAACAGCAGTCAGATCATGCAACCCCTTATAAGTGATAAAGTGGACATTGGCTCTCCCTATAAACTTGAAGGGAGATCTCTAAAGAAAAGAGAGGGCTAGGTGTGGTGGCTCACACTTGTAATCCCAGCACTTTGGGAGGCCGAGGCAGGTAGATCACCTAAAGTCAGGAGTTTGAGACCAGTCTGGCCAACATGGCAAAACCCTGTCTCTACTAAAAATACAAAAATTAGCTAGGTGTATTGGCAGATGCCTGTAATCCCAGTTACCCAGGAGGCTGAGGTAAGAGAATCGCTGGAACCTGGGAGGCACAGGCTGCAGTGAGCTGAGATCGCACCACTGCACTCCAGCCTGGGTGACAGAGCAAGACTCCATCTCAAAAAAAAAAAGAAAAAAGAGAATTCTTAGAAGATTTAACAGCATGGGGCTGCAGATGCCCCTATTTGTGAACATGAGAAAAAATGCAGCCTTTTCAGAAATTATTTGCATTGAAGAAGAGCTTTCCAAACTACATTTGAAGGCCTGGCTTCCTTCTTTGCCTTTGGTCCCCTTGCCTGTGTCCTCTCCTTCATTCACTCTCACCTACCTGGGGCTCTGGCTACTGTCTCATGTGTCTTCCCATTAAAGGGCTCTTTTCTTTGCTCCAGACAGGTGACCAGGTCTGAGTTAAAGAGAGCAACACCTGTTTTACTTAAAAAAAAAAAAAAATTAACATGACTATTGCTTGGGATTCTCCAATTACCAACCTAGTACTATGCTAAGCAGAAAAGATAAATTATGGAAGATTCTAAAAAATTAATCCAAAAATTGTTTCCTTAAAGAATCTTCAGAATATTTAAGTATTTTAAATCTGTGGGTTCTAAGTTCCACTGTCCAGCACTACTGAATCAAAAATAAGTGATGCAAATTGGATTTTAAGATGTGGAAAACAGTATTTAATAAAACTGAATTTCTAGAATTAGCACTAATCTAGAGTGAAGGACACAAAATTAGCTCAAGAGAAGGTTTAGGTAAAGATGAAACATCTTAAAGATTTTATTTTTTACACCAGAAAACTCCCGATTTTTTCATGAAGAAACAAACTGAAATTAATTCATGCAAAGCAGAAGCTCCCAAGAGACATACAAAGGAAAAAAATAAAACTCTGAGGGAGCATTAGCAATTATGTATTAAAGTTATCCTCATCCAGGGAATCAGGTTTCTGTAGTTCTTCAACATCACATCTGTATATAAATTCTGCTGGGCAGGGTCCAGACATTTCCACTCTTCTGGGGACAATTCTATGGCCACATCCCTGAATGTTGAGAGTTCCTGAAAACATGTATTTCTCAAAGGATAGGGTTCTTAAATTGACTACAGGAGAATGAGTTATATGAGCTAGTTGTGACTTAATGGGACAGACTGTAATTATCTGATAAAATAACTCTCAACACGGTAATGTTCTCTAAAGTGTTCCATAACTCTGAGGAAAAAGGATGGCATTTGTCAGCAATGGGTATTCGGTGTCACCAAAAAACAACACTGGGACAAAGGATCTCTTAGCAAGGCTAATTTACTTTCTGTAGAAAGGGTGCTGCTCACTAGCAGTCTTGCCATGAAAGCACACTCGAAAAAAGGAGGCAGGGTCATTTACAACCTGATGCATCCACCCTATGGCTGTGTCCAGTTTCCATCGGCTGGAACAGGACCTCACATTTTGTCCTTGTCCCGATCGGCTAGCAATTTAGAACTTTCCAAAAGAGGGGAACACAGAGGAGAATAAAGGAAAAGAGGAAGTAACTTGTGGAATGCTGAGAAAGGCCAAAAACACCTCCAAATGAGGAAGAGGAAGAGGCTATAAACTCATGCTTGCTTGGACCTGCTTAGGCATGGCAGGGCAAATATCTTAGGCTAAAATGTGGGAGCTGAGAATACAAAGTACATTGATATCTTTATTATGGTTAGTAGATATTTAAGAATATTAGCACAAGTATTTGAGTAAATTTTGCTTCTAAGAGAGGTTACTATTTATTCTCAATTAGACTGGGAGGAAAGTTCCTTTGAAGAGAAAGCTGTACTTGATTTTCTACATCAAGCCAGCAATTTCTGTTGCTACAATGGAAATACGGGCTACACTGACCTGCCCTTATGAAAACCAAGCAGAGTAGGTCCTGTGACCTCCTAGAACAAAGGGTGTACTCATCTCTCATTAAAGTATCTGGAAGCCTTCATGCTTGACCCTGGCAAATCATGTTTTAATTTAAAAAACAGGAATGTTTCCATCCAGAATAGACAGGATCTGTGGGGAGGGAACAAGTGACTGTTTCTCTTCAAACAGTCCATGTGATTCTATTAGAAGATTGGGCTGAAAGTCACTTAGCT
The DNA here is from genome assembly GCF_002776525.5 of Piliocolobus tephrosceles. Classification (NCBI taxonomy): domain Eukaryota; kingdom Metazoa; phylum Chordata; class Mammalia; order Primates; family Cercopithecidae; genus Piliocolobus; species Piliocolobus tephrosceles. The sequence goes on from NC_045436.1 coordinate 184,254,795, forward strand.
AAGCACTGGCTTTCAAGCTTCAATGTGCGTATAAATTATTTGCTATTCTAGGCCTTACTGTAAGTAACAAAATTCTGCAGGTTTGAAAAGGGTCCATGAATTATATAGATTCTTATAGCAAGTCTCCTGTTGATGCTGATATTCCTCCCCCTAGATCCATTATAGTATCACACAGCTAGAGAAAGCAGGCACAGCACACAGGGTCCCTTACCCCAACACAAATACTTTTCTTTTCTCTTTTTTTTGAGACAGAGTCTCGCTCTGTCGCTCAGGCTGGAGTGCAGTGGCCAGATCTCAGCTCACTGCAAGCTCCGCCTCCCGGGTTTACACCATTCTCCTGCCTCAGCCTCCCGAGTAGCTGGGACTACAGGTGCCCGCCACCTCACCTGGCTAGTTGTTTGTATTTTTTTTAGTAGAGACAGAGTTTCACCGTGTTAGCCAGGATGGTCTCGATCTCCTGACCTCGTGATCCGCCCGTCTCGGCCTCCCAAAAAGCTGGGATTACAGGCTTGAGCCACCGCGCCCGGCCAACAAATACTTTTCATCTGAAGACAAGACTACCAGTCATCTCCTGAAACAGGGCATTCTCTGCAGGCCCTTCAACGGTTACAGAGGCTGGAGATGGTGGCAATGTCTAAGTCTGCATTTGAAAACATGTGCACATGCATTAATGTGATCTTTACGGAGCACGTACTATGTGTGCAGGAGTATGTCACAGAGCACTGTGCTGGGAAGCTCACATTATGTGTGTTAATTCTCATAACATCCTGGGAGGTGGGTACTAAGTGTCCCATAATTCCTAGGATTTAAATGCAGGGCCCGGCATTTCTATTTCTTCCTGTTTTCCTATGATTGATTTTTTTAGAAATGTATAGAATAGTTCAATATAGACAGATGGGAGAGAAACAGAAAGGAAGTGTTAAGTGCAATTCAGAGGAATTTTTTATTTTTGTATTTGTATTTACTCTGAGAATTTTGAAGGGAAAAAAAAACTAAAACTATAGGGCTGGAGAACAGATTGCTAGATAAGATGTCTCTGGAAACACTGGTTTTAATTTTATAAAAAAGAAATTAAGGCACAAAAGTATATTGCTTTTCTCCATTTATCTGCTTTTGGGTTTCAGGAAATTGGGAGCACCAGCTCTGCAGAGGCAGCAGGAGTAGCCACCCCAAATTCTGATCTCCTCTAAGCAGCTCTGTGAGAGATTTCAATGTGGGGTCAGATCTGGACAAGATTCAGCAGAGGGTGGATCTGGGCAGGGTTGGGATAGAAGGTGGGCCCTAGGCTTCTGCTCTCTAGGCCACTAAGTATTTTCAGTTTTGTTTTTTCTAAGCCTGAGCAAGAGAAATTTTATTCCCAGAGTTTGTGAAATTTTAATCTGCTTTTGCCATTTCCCTGTCTATATTACAACATACAATAAGAAGGAACTTAACCAAAATCCTTATTTTTTTCTAGACCAATTATATTAGAAGCCAAATACTTATCAGCAAGCTAAAAACAATACAAATAATAATAATAACAACAAATTCTCTTCAGTCCATGAATAGCCCTTCAGGTGGAGGCATCAAAACTCACAAAACAATAAAAGGGAAGTAACCCAAATGAAGCTTAAGTCTCCTGTACAGTTTCCATCTTTGTGCTCCAGACTGCAAGTTACTTGATGGTAGGGTTCATCTCTTTTTCTAATGACCATACGAAATAGAAGCAATTACTTTTTGATCAGTTTGAGTCTCCAGATTGCCTCATTTTCATCAAAGAACCAAAAAAACTGGAACAACTCTTCTCTGTTATGAACCAAGGAGATTCTTTCTGTGAGGGGAGGAACAAACCCTGGATAAGTCATTTCTCTTTCTCTGAAATGGAACCAGAATTAGACCTTGTTGTCAGACTGACCCCAGTCTGCGCAGAACATCCTCAAATTATCTCAAATAACTCACTGCTACTGGTGAGAGTGTCCTCAGTGACCCTGGGCTGAAGCCCCCATAGTGATCTAGTCAGGAGAGACTTAGGCTGACTTCGTGGAGTGCAAACAGAAAACGGAACTGCCCTGGTACAGCTGCAGATTCTGGATCCAGATGTGATATGCACTGTCCCTGATCAGCTAACTCTGAGACAAGAGGAAAGATGAAAGTTCTCCAGTACCCCAGTATACAAGATGGCATACTTGTGATTATGGTTGTGATTATGGCTCTGGATATTTTGTGGCCCTGACCTCCCACTGCTAAGGTGCTTGTTTACACTTACAGATTTTAGCACACGATTCTGTTCACACCAGAAGCCTCTCACATAGTTGTACCAGGTGACGACTAGACAAGACCTGGAAAACTCAAAGGGCTCCATGTAGAAAGTGGGGTTTAAGAAGTCTATGTTGACCTCTCATGATGCAGAAAATAACTTCTGTGAGTTTTCTGCATGTCTTCAACCTGAAGTCTGGCCCTATCTTGTGAATCTTAGGCAGAAGCCAGCTTTTATGTGCAGATTCTAGGTGAGATCAATGTGCCCTGCATTCCTGGGGATTACAGCAAACAGAGTAAAACCAGAGACAGCCTTTCATGGAGGCTCCTTCAACACATTCTGAAGAATATTTTGACCTAAAAGGAAAAAGCTGGGGTAAACATAAGTAGAGAGTTTATTTGGGCCAAAGCTTGAAGATTGCGACCTTGCGGTATAAAGCTGCCTTGAATATATACTCCAATTAGTAGTAGTTACAAGTGTATTTTTAAAGGCAAAAAAGAAGGCAGGGAGGGGACTGATACAAAGTTGTCAGACATTCCTACTGGTTTACAGGAGTAACGTTGGTTAGTGGCTGTGGCTATATATTGTTAAGCCATGGAGTGTGGGTTACAGTGCCCACTGTGGTATTATTAGGTTACTTTATAGCCACTGGGGGCAATGGCAAGGAATTTCAAAAAACAAATAGTTCAAAGAGGGGAAGAGTAGGACTGTGGTCTCATTTTAACAAGTCTCTGGCTCTGATAATTAAAAGAACTTGTTAGGCCGGGGCGCGGTGGCTCAAGCCTGTAATCCCAGCACTTTGGGAGGCCGAGACGGGCGGATCACGAGGTCAGGAGATCGAGACCATCCTGGCTAACACGGTGAAACCCCGTCTCTACTAAAAAATACACAAAAACTAGCCGGGCGAGGTGGCGGCGCCTGTAGTCCCAGCTACTCCGGAGGCTGAGGCAGGAGAATGGCGTAAACCCGGGAGACGGAGCTTGCAGTGAGCTGAGATCACACCACTGCACTCCAGCCTGGGTGACAGAGCGAGACTCCGTCTCAAAAAAAAAAAAAAAGAACTTGTTATCTCTCAGACAAAAGTGCCATTCTTCTCTCAAATCCCAGGACATAAATTCAGAATTTGGAACTGCACATTTAGGTCTTGGAAGGCTGGTAAGCTATGCACATTTGTGGGCATTTGGGCAAGGGGAGAAGAGAGAGAATTTATGTTCTCTGGTTTAATTAATGCACTTAACGTGATCCTGGTTGAGTTTACGGACCCCATGATGTCTGAACCAGTGTCAGATCTGAAGATGCCAGGAGCACTGAAGGAAATGGAATGACTGATTGCTGTCCTGAAAAGTTATTTTTGTAGAAATCTAGTCTAACTGCTTTAGAATTGACTGTAGATTCTAAATAGACTTTTTTTTTGTTGGTTTTTTATTTTTTGAGATGGTGTCTCACTGTGTCGCCGAGGCTGGAGTGCAGTCGTGTGACCTCGGCTCACTGCAAGCTCTGCCTCCCGGGATCACGCCATTCTCCTGCCTCAGACTCCTTAGTAGCTGAGACTACAGGCGCCTGCCACCATGCCCAGCTAACTTGTATTTTTAGTAGAAACGGGGTTTCACAGTGTTAGCCAGGATGGTCTCAATCTCCTGACCTCCTGATCCACCCGCCTCAGCCTCCCAAAGTGCTGGGATTACAGGCGTGAGCCACCGCGCCCGGCTAGAGCGACCATTTTGTTTGCAACTTTGGGGAGCACTTTGCTGCACTTTGTGCACCTTCCCACAAAATTGTGGATCGTGACTGGACTCCTTAGAAAAAAGGTTTTCTCTGGCCGGGCGTGGTGGCTCAAGCCTGTAATCCCAGCACTTTGGGAGGCCGAGACAGGCGGATCACAAGGTCAGGAGATCGAGACCATCCTGGCTAACCCGGTGAAACCCCGTCTCTACTAAAAAATACAAAAAACTAGCCGGGCGAGGTGGCGGGCACCTATAGTCCCAGCTACTCGGGAGGCTGAGGCAGGAGAATGGAGTGAACCCGAAAGGCAGAGCTTGCAGTGAGCTGAGATCCCGCCACTGCACTCCAGTTTGGGTGACAGAGCGAGACTCCGTCTCAAAAAAAAAAAAAAAAAAAAGAAAAAAAGAAAAAAGGTTTTCTCTCAAGTGAAGCCTAGTGGGCACCTTGTATATAAATCTGGTAATTCTGAACAGTGTGGTAACTATAACTAAAAGCAAAACCATCTCCAATCCTAAAATACTCTCCACAATAACAGAACAGCAAGAAAATGTTCTGTTATTTAATTATACCAAAATATGGTAATCATCACAGGCAATCAACTAATAGATTGCGAATACAGAAAGAACATCACCATAATTAGTTCTCAAGACATGACAGCACCATTTGTCATACAGTCTATGTCACCTAGTAATTTGGGAGGTCATCTGGGTTTTCTAATTGGTAACATTCAACAACAACAAAAGTTCCTATATCTTCTTGATACGACGTAGTTTTGAAATGTCGCGCCAAGTACCTGCTGAAGGCAGCCCCCTACTCTCCTACAAAAACTGTGTCCTTAGGGTGTATATTCTTGCTATTTATATTTCAAGGCAATAGTTTCTAGGTCCTAGATAAAGACAATTTTCAGTCGAAAAAGACAAATGACGTAGTTAACTGATAAAAATGATTTATATGTTTTTCAAAGAAGCACAGAAAATATTTAAATATAAAAGTTTTCCAATTAAATGCTTTAAGAAAAGGCAGAAGAGCAAAAATTCTTCCCACACTCTAAAGAGAAATCATTAAGCTTCTTTCTAATTTGTATTTGGTCCTACAACGGCCTGGTCTAAAGACATGGTCTTGAACTTACTAACGTCTGAATTCTTGTAGGCACCTGAGGGACGGACTTGGGCACACTGTACACAGGAAAGCGGATTTGTGGGGAAGGAAAGAGCAGGAGAGAGAAAGGTGCCATCAAGAGCCTCGGGTGGGGGCAAGGCAGGACTGACTAAAGCACTGGTTTGTGTTACAAGTGCAGGCCGAAGCAGGGCTACGCTCTGATTCCTGAGTCCATAAGGGCAGAACGGATTAGGATCAGGTGGTCTAGAAGACTGGGTGGTGAAGAAAACAGATTCCTGCTACAGATCTGGGGTTGACATGAGCTAGGAGTCTTCTGGGCACTTTGTGTGTTCTTGGGAGGAAACTATAGGAGCAAAGCTGCCAATGGGCACAATTTCTGAGGGCAGAACCCTATCCTGGGATAAGTGTGGCCATGCGAATGCCCGGTGGGCGTCCTCTGGAGTGGGTTAGCATTAAGTGGGGGCTGGCAGCAGGGTGCAGGGAAGGGGTGTTTCTCAGAATTCCTTTCCTCTAAGTTCCCAGTCCCCTTTCTCCCCGGGAGGAGACCTGGAGGAATCCGACTGTGCCCAGCGGGACCGCGCATGTGCAGAACCCAGTCGCGCCTCCCGCAGACACCAGGCGACTCCCTCCAGCCCAGGCTCAGCCATGTCTTTCTTCTGACAGAAAACCTGCGGAGTTTCCTCAACACCCGTCAATGCTCCAACCCCAACGGGCTGTCCAGCAACTCACTCACGACCCCACCCAGAGTCAGCGCAGACCCACAAGCTCAGCGCTCTTCCCGCAACTGCCCCCCTGCAGACGCCGGTCCCTCCCCTGGACACCCGTCTTCATTTCTGAACGTCTCCAACGACCAGGGGCGCCCACACCCTCCTCAAGTTCCATAATGTGGCAGAACCACTCACGGAACTCAGCGAAGCGCTGTGCACACGACACCAGCCTATTCTAGAAGATGCCACTCAGGAACAGCCACGCGGAGGCGGCGCTCAGGGCAAGGGGACCGGTGGGAAAGTTGGGGCGGGCGGGCGATTTGCTTCCCTTCCTCACACACCTCACACAAGCCTTTCCTTCAAGACCCGCTGGCAGCCCCCAAACCACGAGCCGCGGGGGCGCTGTCCCACTAATGAGTCCCCGTTTGCTCACATGAACTGTGTTTTGACGGGGCCTCCATCTCATTCCGAAAAGGGTAAAGAAGGGACGGGACCCGGACCACAGCTCCTCCCACGCGGTGCCCGCGCACGCCGCGCCGGCGTCTTCCCGGTGAGCTCCTCACCCCACAGCCCGGGGAAGGTGCGGGGCTGCGGGCGCAGAGCTGCACGAGGAGGGCTGCAGGCTGGGCAGAGCCGCCGTGCGGGGACCGACAGGAGCGCGGGTCCCTCACCGGAGGGGACTGAGGACCGAGGGCTGAGCGGCGGCAGCGGGGACTCCGTTCGCAGACTCGGTCCCGCCGCCGCCATTTCCCGCCGGTGCCGATGAGGCCCCCCCAGCCTCGGGACGCCCCGCCCCGCACACTCACCATTTCAGGGCTTCAAGGGTGTCGCGAAGTCTTAGCTAGAATGATCCAATACCCGCTGGTCACAGAGCGACGGAGGCTGAGGCTGTGGCAGAGTCACCGAGGCCTCCCTGAGGCGTGGACTCAGAACGGTGACGCTCTAACCCAGCTCTGGCTCAAGCGAGAAGCCAAGGCCGCGCGAGATCCCGGATCCGCCCCCTTCTCTCCGGCTGCGCGCCTGATTGGACGGTTCTCAGTCCAGCGTCCTGATTGGATATGGCTCCAGGCCTCACGCCCTCAGGCTTGGAGTGACAGAAATTGCCAAAATACGGTGTACTGATTGAGGCAAGTGACAGACTCGGGCCTCTAGGCACTTTGAGGCAGGACTTTCTCTCTGTACTAGGCCTGGCTCTGCACAGGGTTCATTTTTAACCTTGTGCACGCACACACACACACACACTTGTTCACAAATGGAAACAATATAATGACAATCATTTTAATATTTTAAATGTCATAACCTTTCTGACCTGTGGTCTTTTGAGTACGATACCTGAGATTTGAAGAGGAAAGCAAACCTCCAAAAAAATAAAATGTTAGCTATTTATGAATTTTCAATTTTTTATTAGCCACGTCAAAACTAAGAAAAAGAAGTGGAATTGTTTGTGATAATTTTAACCTATTGTATCCAAAATATTGGCCAGGCCCAGTGGCTCACGGTTGTAATCTCAGCACTTTGGGAGGCTGATGTGGGTGGATCACATGGTCAGGTGATCAAGACCATCCTGGCCCACATGGTGAAACTCCATCTCTACTAAAATAGAAAAAATTAGCCAGGTATGGTGGCGTGTGCCCGTATTCCCAGCTACTCAGAAGGCTGAGGCAGGAAAATTGCTTGAACCCGGGAGGTGGAGGTTGCAAGTGATCTGAGATCGTGCGACTGCGTTCCAGCCTGGTGACAGAGCAAGACTCCATCTCAAAAAATAAATAAATAAAATTTTAAAACCCCAAATATTATTGTTTTAATATGTGAACAATATGTAATTAGAATAAGGTATATTTCTGATCTGATTCTTCTAAACTCACTGTGTATTGTATGTTTGCAGCACGTTTTACCTCAAACCAGCCACATTCCAGGTACCCGGTAGCTACATATGGCAGTGGCAGCCACACTGAGTGCAGCCATGAAGGCTCTGAGCTCAGGGAAGTGAGGGCCTGAACACCTCTTTTCTGCTGAGAGTGAGGGAACAGCCTCTCTACCAACTTTTCTCCTCAGGCTCAAGGATGGATAGGACAGTGCTCCGAGAGAGAGCAGGGGCTGGAAGCTGAGTGTCCACGTGAAGACCACGGTCTCCCAGTTGCTGTTTGGTGCCGGTGTCGTGGTCTCCTCAGTTCAGCCAGGTGTGAACTCTTATTCCATGACCAGGAAGAATAAGGCACACTGACACCGGAGCGTGAATGAAGCAGAATAGGATTTATTAAGCAAAAGGAAGACTCTCAGCAGCAAGAGGGGACATGAAAGCAGGTTGCTAGAAAATGGGGCTGAGTTCTGGGTCTTTTATGTGGCAAGAACAAGGAAATCTTCTGTGGGTCCTGCCCAAATGAGAGGAGTAAAGTTCCCCACTAAGGAGGTTGTATCTGGGCATGCCTGGGGTTGACCACAGTGACTCCATCTTGGTTGTTACCCATGAGTGCCCAAGCAAATCCCACAGTGGGTGGAAAGAGTGAAGCTAAAACCAAAATAGCTATGTCATGTTAGTAACATTACAAGGAACTGGGTCAAGTTAATGACATTTAGGTTGATTTATTACACCTGGGCCTAAGTTGGGACAGTCCCTTCTGAGTAACATCCTGGCATAAGAGGAAGTTCTTAACCCCATTTCTTCCTGCTAGCTACAGGGGTGGTGCATGTGCGGTCCCGTGGTTGTTTTTCATCTCCAGAGACCTTCCCTCCCTATCTTCCTAACCAGCTTCTGACCACCTCCTCTCTCAGGGGATCCTCTTCCTTTTAAATATCAGACAGTAAACAAGGAATGATGGGGCCACAGGAGGAGAGAGCACCATGTCTTCAGATCTCTTCACAGCCTTGCCCTCCAGAGTTTAGATGTGAAGGGAATAGATTAAAAGCAAACTTCTTGTTTTGCTATTTATCTTTGGACCTAATTACCAGGCTGTAACTGTATGTTTTTCTCCTGTGGTGTGGGGCGCTGTGTGAGTTTAAGCATCAATCACATGCGTTCACATCGACCTGCACTTTTGTTCCCAGAACGAAGGCTGTTAAGTGTGAGCTGTCCAGGTCCTTGTCATTTTGAACAAAAAAATTGAACAAAACAAAGGAACGAAAAACAGGAAGGACGCAGCAAAAGCAAGAATTTATGAAAGTGAGAAAGCACTCTACAGGGTGGGTGTGGGCTCCAGCAGGCAGACTGAGGACCTGGTTACAAAGTTTCCTGGGTTTTAAGTACGCCTTTTGAGGTTCCTATCAGCTACCCCATTATTTGGATGAAGGATTTGGTCCATGGCTAATCAAAGGCTGAGGCGAATTGGTACCCTATGCAGATGAAGGCATGGCCTGTGCTTGGCCCTCAGCCACTCCAAGGCACCCTCCTTTTCTATCAGAGAACTGGTCCAAGGGGGAGGTTTGTAGCGACCGTCACCTTTGATCCTTTGCTACTCGGGTGTAGATGAGGTTTCTCCTTTTGGTTTAGATGTAGGAAGTTCATGTTAATTGGCCTTGGATTCCCTGCTCCCAGACCTTGGTGTTTTTACTTCTAGGAAGTCAGCACGAATTGGCCTTAAGTTCCCTGCCTCCAGACCCTATTCTCCTGCCTCACTTCTGTGTAAGTCAATACCATCTTACAACAAATTTAACTTTAAATAAAGGAAAAAAGAAAATCAATACCTACAGGATGCCAAGCATTTGCAGGTTATTTGTAATCAATCTGTCCCGGCATCCTGGAATCCTGTGTTTAATGGGTGTATATATGACTAAGTTACAACTGCATAACAAACAATCCCAAAACATATTAGCCCAGCATTGAGCTGTTTATCCCAAAACATATTAGCTCAGCTGTGAGCTGTTTAGAAATTTAGGCTGGGCTCAGCTGGGCCATTCTTCTGGGTTCGGTTTGGCTCTTACAGGTGTGAATGGTCAGCTGCTGGTGAATTAGGTGGCTCTGCTTCTGGGAGGGAGCTGTCTGTAAACTGAGGCGCTTTGGCTTTTCCCAGCATGCTATTTTATCCTACAGAAAGCTAAAATGGGATTGTTGTCATAGAGATGGAAGAATTCTGAAAAAGATAACAGAAGCATTTAGGACCTTTAAACCTGGGGCCCAAACTGGCCCACTGTGCCCGTGCAAATAAGTCAAGAGAGATTCAAGGTTTGGGAAACAGAATCTGTCTCTTGATAGAAATGAGTATAAAAGCCATTTCCAAGGACATGAATACAGTAAGAAATTTTTCAAATTGCTGTTTTTGCAATCAATTTTATCATTACTTTTCTTGCAGATATGTCTTATATAACTATCCCACAGCTACTAAGTAGCTGGCTGGGACTCAGGATCAGCGTTGGCTTGACTCTGAAGCCCATGCACCTCCATAGACCACACTACTCAGCCAGGTTTCCTGGTCCTTCAAGGGGTTGAAGAGTGACACTTCTGAAGTAGAAGCAAGATTTTTTTTTTTTTTTTTTTTTTTTTAAATCTCATGCCATCCACCCCTTACTCTTCACCATTGGAAATAATTCATTCCAGGGAATGGTTCTGAAGTCTCTTGGTAAAGCTGGAAACAATTTGAGAAAATTGCTGAGCGTTGGGTTTAGGAAATTAATGCCCAAAATTATATTTTTAATTTATCATAGGAGAAATTTGAAAACACCTATAATGCACTCATCATATCTGCAAACTCTTTGTATTTTTTGTATTTGTTCACTATTTATGATTTTTAATATAGACTAAGTCAAATTACTGTTCCTGAAACAACTTGTGCTCTGAAGGCAAGTGACATAGCAATAGGGCTGCTGATATTTTTTCCCTCTGCAATTTAGTCAACCAGCAGAGTATGCTTTGAAGGGCCAACGTGTTTTATAAGACCCCACTTTTATGAGCAGCTATCGGGCAAATGCCTGGAGCACACATAGAAATCACACACAACCAATGCATTTCTGACCCTGAAGCAATGCTTCTTTCCCTTGGATGCATGTTAGCCTGCTGTGCATGTGGATAGTGGTATTTAAAGTTCCCAAACCCAAGTTGCAAGGGAATAATTAAGCCAGAATCTCTAGAGTGAGACCCAGGCAACAGTGTGATTTAAGTCTCTCCAGGTGATTACAATATGCAACCACATTCACAAATGTCTGCTGTAAACCACCATCTTTCGGAGGAACAGTTGAAAATATTTCTCAAAATAATGTAAAAACTGTTTGCTGTTGAGTTGTGGCTTTTCAGTCCTACCTGTATTGTCTACATTCTATCCTTTGCAAAACTGACCTCTGCTACTTGTTTTGTTCCTGATTCAAACCAGTTCCACAAACACTGACTGCACACTATGTGCAGCCCATGGTGCTAGATGGCCTGGCCGTGGTGAATACTATTATGGAGGAAGGACTTTGCTGTAAGAAATTGCATTCCCCAAAACTAAAACCATGCTGCTTACTCAACTGAGGTAAAAAATGGAAGACTATCACGCCCGTAATCCCAGCACTTTGGGAGGCCAAGGCAAGTGGATCACGAGATCGGAGATCAAGACCATCCTGGCTTACATGGTGAAACCCTGTCTCTACTAAAAATACAGAAAATTAGCTGGGCATGATGGTGGGTGCCTGTAGTCCCAGCTACTTGAGAGGTTGAGGCTGGAGAGTAGTGTGAACCCGTGAGGCAGAGCTTGCAGTCAGCTGAGATAGTGCCACTGCACTCCAGCCTAGGCAACAGAGTGAGACTCTGTGTCAAAAAAAAAAAAAAAAAAAAAAAATTAGCTGGGTGTGCCGGCGTGCGCCTGTAGTCCCAGCTGCTCGGAAGGTTGAGGCAGGAGAATTGCTTGAACCCAGGAGGTAGAGGTTGCAGTGAGCCGAGATCATGCCACTGCACTCCAGCCTGGTGACAGAGTGAGACTCTGAATAATAATTCTGAAATATTAATTTAGGATTAAATATGTAATATTTAAATTTTTATTGATGTATAACATGCATACAGAAATACTTCTGCAATAAAGTATTAATGTAGTGCTCAATAAATTATAACGAAGCTAATACATTTGTGAAAATATAGAACTACGCTTGTTTTTGCCCACAAACTATTTCCTCTTTTCCTCCTCCCCAGATGTAAGCACAAGCTTAAGAGCTAGTATTATAGATGGGGTTTTTTTTTTATATGTGTTTTATCAGAGAATATTTAAAATTTTTACATGCAATAACCAAAATAGTATAATAGACTGATGCTTACCCTCAACATCTACTAATTAAGTCTCATTTCTGTTTAATTTCTACTTCAATTCCTTCCCCATCCCCACTTTATTATTGTTTTTATTTTCTGTAAGATAAGATGTATATGCATTGAAACATACAGTCTTTACTGTACCTTTCTGACAAATCAGTACATCTTATATCCTTTTCCCTTTCAAGTATAGAATTACTGCCACTTAACAATTATTAATGTGCATGTGAAACACCTGGAAATACTTGAAGTTTAGATTTTGATACAATATATCTGGGTTTTGCCTGAAAAGGTATATTTCTACCATGTAGAGCACATGATAAGTACAAGATCTCTTTGTCTAAAATGTATAAAACTTGATGAATACAATTAAGAAAAATTGGACTGGGCACGGTGGCTCACACATGTAATCCCAGCACTTTGGGAGGCTGAGGTGGGCTGATCACCTAAGGTCAGGAGTTTGAGACCAGCCTGACCAATATAGAGAAACCTCATCTCTACTAATGTAGCAGGATGAGTGGCAGACAAAATTCCTCAGACACCGAGTTAAAGAAGGAAGGGGTTTATTTGGCCGGAGGCATCAGCAAGACTCCTGTCTCAAGAGCTGAGCCCCCCCGAGTGGGCAATTCTTGTCCCTTTTAAGGGCTCACAACTCTAAGGGGGTGCATGTGAGACGGTTGTGACTGATTGAGCAAGCAGGGGGTACGTGACTGGGGGCTGCATGCACCGGTAATTAGATCAGAACAAAACAAGATAGGGATTTTCACAGTGCATTTCTATACAATGTCTATAATCTATAGATAACATGACATGATTATAGGTCAGGGGTCGATCTTTAACTACTAGGCCCAGGGTGCAGCGCCAGGCTATCTGCCCATGGATTTCATTTCTGCCTTTTAGTTTTAACTTCTTCTTTCTTTGGAGGCAGAAATTGAGCATAACAAGACATGAGGGGTAGTCTCATCCCTTACTAAAAATAGAAAAGATTAGCCAGGTGTGGTGGCACACGCCTGTAATCCTAGCTACTCGGGAGGCTGAGGCAGGAGAATTGCTTGAACCAGGAGGTGGAGGTTGTGGTGAGCAGAGATTGTGCCATTGCACTCCAGCCTGGACAGGAAGAGCAAAACTGTATCTCAAAAAAAAAAAAAAAAAAAAAAAAAAAGAGAAGAAAAAGAAAAGAAAAAGAAAAATTGACCTTATATAAAAGAAGAAATCAAAATGCATGTGCAATATGCTATCTGTAGGAGCATTTTGTCAACAATGACTCACAGTCATATATGACCTGTCACGCACATCCATGTAAAGACACCACCAAGGCCGGGCGCGGTGGCTCAAGCCTGTAATCCCAGCACTTTGGGAGGCCGAGACGGGCGGATCACGAGGTCAGGAGATGGAGACCATCCTGGCTAACACGGTGAAACCCCGTCTCTACTAAAAAATACAAAAAACTAGCCCGGCGAGGTGGCGGGCGCCTGTAGTCCCAGCTACTCGGGAGGCTGAGGCAGGAGAATGGCGTGAACCCGGGAAGCGGAGCTTGCAGTGAGCTGAGATCCGGCCACTGCACTCCAGCCTGGGTGACAGAGCGAGACTCCGTCTCAAAAAAAAAAAAAAAAAAGACACCGCCAAATAGGCTTTGTGTGAGCAACAAGGCTGTTTATTTCACCTGGCTGCAGGAGGGCTGAGTCCGAAAAGAGAGTCAGCACAGGGAGATGGGGTGGGGCTATTTTATAGGATTCCAGTGGGTAGTGGAAAATGATAGTCAAAGGGGGTTTTTCTCCTATGGGCAGGGGCGGGGGTCACAAGGTTCTCAGTGGGGGAGGTTCTGAGCCAGGAGAAGGAAGTTTACAAGGTTAATCGCTCAGTTAAGGTGGGGCAGGAACAAATCACAATGGTGGAATGTCATCAGTTAAGGCAGGAACTGGCCATTTTCAATTCTTTTGTGATTCTTCACTTGCTTCAGTCCATCTGGATGTATACGTGCAGGCTTGGGTTCAGAGGCCTGACATTCCTGTCTTCTTATATTAATAAGAAAAATAAGCCGGGCGCGGTGGCTCAAGCCTGTAATCCCAGCACTTTGGGAGGCTGAGACGGGCGGATCACGAGGTCAGGAGATCGAGACCATCCTGGCTAACACGGTGAAACCCCGTCTCTACTAAAAAATACAAAAAACTAGCCGGGCGATTTGGCGGGCGCCTGTAGTCCCAGCTACTCCGGAGGCTGAGGCAGGAGAAAGGCGTAAACCCGGGAGGCGGAGCTTGCAGTGAGCTGAGATCCGGCCACTGCACTCCAGCCTGGGCGGCAGAGCGAGACTCCGTCTCAAAAAAAAAAAAGAAAAATAAAACAAAATAGTGTTGAAGTGTTGGGGCCGTGAAAATTTCTGGGGGTGATATGGAGAGATATTGGGTGCTGTTTCTCAGGGCTGCTTCGAGCAGGATTGGGGCGGTGTGGGAACCTACAGTGGGAGAGATTCAACTGAAGAAAGATTTTGGGGTAAGGGGTGATATTGTGGGGTTGTTAGAAGGTGCATTTGTCATATAGAATTATTGGTGATGACCTAGATGTGGTTTTGCATGAAATGAGAAACTAAATGAAAGATATAAGGTCTGAATAAGAGAAGGAGAAAAACAGGTATTAAAGGATTAAGAATTGGGAGGATGCAGGACATCCAATTAGAGAGTGTTGAAGGGGGTTCAGTGTAATTACTTGTTTGGTTGGTGAGTTTTTGGGCTCTATTCTTGACAGAGTCCTTATTTTTAAGTTGGAGGCTGAGCTTGTTGAGGTGTGTTTTTAAAAGACCATTAGTCTGTTCTACCTTTCCTGAAGATTGAGGACGGTAAGGGGTATGAAGGTGTCACTGAATACCAAGAGCCTGAGAAACTGCTTGAGTGATTTGACTAGTAAAGGTCGATCTGTTATCAGACTATATAGAGGTAGGAAGGCCAAACAGAGGAATTACGTCTGACAGAAGGGAAGAAATGACCACAGTGGCCTTCTCAGACCCTGTGGGAAAGGCCTCTACCCATCCAGTGACAGTGTCTACCTAGACCAAGAGGTGTAAAGCCCGTTTGCCAGTCCTGGGCGGGGGCAAATTAACGAGCTTGATGTGTAGGGAAGGGAGGGGACCTGAACAATCCCTGAGGAGTAGTAGAATAGCAGATGGAACACTGAGAAATAATTTCCTTCAGGATAGATTTCCACAACAGAAAGGAAATGAGAGGTTGTAAGAGGTGGGCTAGTGGCTTGTAACCTACATGGAAGAGGTTATGAAATGATGACAGAATGGAATGGGCTTGTGAGGCTGGAATGAGATATTTTCCTTGGTCCAAGAACCCTCTGCCATGTGTGGAAAGGTTGATATGTGGAAGTTTCAGTGGGGGAGTAGGTGGGAGTGACCAATAAGAAGGAGAAAAATGCTGTGAAGGATAGAAGTTGGAATGCTAGCTGCTTTTTTAGCTACCTTATCAGCGTTTAAGTGTTGCCCTGAGCTATGGGACCTGATGCCTTTTGATGTCCCTTGCAGTGAATGACTCCAGCTTCCTTTGGAAGTAAAGTGGCCTTGAGAAGAGTTTTTATTAAAGAGGCATTAATCATGGAGGACCTTTGAGTAGTGATGAAACCTCTTTCAGCCCATACTACAGCACGGTGGTGCAGGATATGGAAGGCATATTTAGAGTCAGTATAAATATTGATGCGTAATTCCTTTGCAAGACTGAAGGTTCAAGTTAAGGCAATGAATTCGGCTTGCTGAGAGGTAGTGGAGGGGGGCAGAGTGGTAGCCTCAATGATAGATGTGGAAGATACTACAGCATAGCCTGCCTTTGCTAGTGAGTGGCGATTAGGCCTGGTGGAACTGCCATCAATAAAGCAGTTGTGATCATGGTGAGGAACAGAATATAAGAAAATATGGGTTTTGGCACCAAATGTCACACGCGTCCATGTAAAGAGACCACCAAACAGATTTTGTGTGAGCAACAAGCCTGTTTATTTCACCTGGGTGCAGGCGGGCTCAGTCCGAAAAGACGGTCAGCACAGGGAGATGGGGTGGGACTGTTTTATAGGATTTGGGTGGGTAGTGGAAAATGACAGTCAAAGGGGGTTTTTCTCTTATGGGCAGGGGTGGGGGTCACAAGGTTCTCAATGGGGTAGGTTCTGAGCCAGGAGAGGGAATTTCACAAGGTTAATCGCTCAGTTAAGATAGGAGGGGAACAAATCACAATGGTGGAATGTCATCAGTTAAGGCAGGAACTAGCCATTTTCAATTCTTTTGTGATTCTTCACTTGCTTCAGGCCATCTGGATGTATACGTGCAGGCTTGGGCTCAGTGGCCTGACATGACCTTTACTGAATTGCCGAAAATTCAGTCATTTATACACCAAGTGCACATATATTTCATGGTTTCCTATTAAAATTGCATGTAATACCTTTAGAAAATCAACTCAGTTTTCTTATGAAATTAAGTAACAACATTTTACATGACATTATAAATTCCATTTATATTAAACTTAATCATACATAATTTTATTAGGCAGTGTCTGTGTGTCTACCACTGAATATTCTTTGAGTTCCAGCATTTGCACAGACATCACAGCTGAGAAACACAGATTCTGGGTCTTTGTCTGTGTGACTGAGCCAAAGGTGGACATTATGTTCAACTGTTGAAAGGCATTTTTATTGTCATTCTGACTTGACAATGATACATCTAAAAAGATAATGGAATGGATGTTAACTCCTGTCAAAAAGATCACTAGCAATTTCTTCCTTATGCAGAGGTTGCAATGAGCCGAGATCATGCCACTGGATTCCAGCCTGGGCAACAGAGCAAGACTGCCTCAACAACAACAACAACAACAAAAAAAAAAAGAAGAAGAAAATAAAGGAACAAAGATTTGTTTTCTGAAACACAACAGCCAAAAGTGAGTAAGTTCAGTTTCAATAAATGTACCAAGATCTTCAAAGACATTTTCTAAAGGAAGCTTTGCAAATGGCCAAGAGACATTTGAAAAGATAATAAAAATTATTATTATTATTTTTCAGATACAGTCTTGCTCTTCTCCCAGGCTGGAGTGCAGTGGCGCAGTCTCAGCTCAATGCAAGCTCTGCCTCCTGGGTTCACACCACTCTCCTGCCTCAGCCTCCAGAGTAACTGGGACTACAGGTGCCTGCCAACACACCTGACTAATTTTTTGTATTTTTAGTAGAGACAGGGTTTCACCGTGTTAACCAGGAAGATCTTGATCTCCTGACCTTGTGATCCACCCACCTCAGCCTCCCAAAGTGCTGGGATTACAAGTGTGAGCCACTGTGCCTGGCCTCAAAATTACTTTTTGAGAGAAATGTAAAGCACAATCCCAGTGAGCTCTTACCTCTTACCCATTAGCACGGCCACTATTCAACGCACAAAAGGAATCAATGTTGTCAAGGATGCAGAGCATTTAGAACCCCCATGCACTGTGGTGAGAGAGAATAGTGCAGCCCCCAAGAAAATTTGGATGGAGATTTCTCAAAATATTAAAAATAAAATGCATCTTGGTGTGGTGGCTCCTGCCTGTAATTCCAAAACTTTGGGAGGTTGAGGTGGGATAATTACTTAAGCTCAGGAGTTTGAGTCCAGCCTGAGCAACATAGTGAGACCCCATCTCTACAAGAATTAAGCAGGTGTGGTGGCATGTTTCTGTAGTTTCAGCTACTGGGATGGCTGAGGTGTGAGGATTGTTTCAGCCCAGGATGTTAAGGCTGCAGTGACCACAGCACTCTAGCCAGGGTGACAATGTTAAGATGCTATCTCAGAAAAATGAAATTATCCTACAGGCCGGGCGCGGTGACTGAAGCCTGTAATCCCAGCACTTTGGCAGGCCGAGACGGGCGGATCACAAGGTCAGGAGATCGAGACCATCCTGGCTAACGTGGTGAAACCCCGTCTCTACTAAAATACAAAAAACTAGCCGGGCGTGTTGGCGGGCGCCTGTAGGCCTGTAGTCCCAGCTACTTGGGAGGCTGAGGCAGGAGAATGGTGTGAACCCGGGAGGCGGAGCTTGCAGTGAGCTGAAATCCGGCCACTGCACTCCAGCCTGGGCGACTGAGCGAGACTCCGTCTCAAAAAAAAAAAAAAAAAAAAAAAAAGAAATTATCCTACAATCCAGCAATTGCATTTCTGGGTATCTATCTATGTATGCAAAGCAGGAGCTGGAATGGACATTTGCACACACATGTGTATAATAACATTCCCCCCGCAAAAGATGAAAACTACTTAAAAGTTTCTTGATAGATAAATGGATAAAGATGTGGCATATGCATGCAATGGAATATGGCTCTACCTTCTGAAAGCAAATTATGCACGTGCTACAAAAAGTATAAAACTTTAGGACATTCGGTGAAACATACCAGAAACAAAGTGACAAAGATCATATAATTCCATTTATATGAGCTATCTCAAGTAGTCAAACTTATAGAAACAGAAATTAGAATGATGTAATTTCATAAGGTGGAGAGAGAGTAAAAGGGGCAGTTAATGTTTCGGGGGTATTGAGTTTCAGCTTTGTAAGATGCGAAAATTCTTGGCTGGGCATGGTGGCTCACACCTGTAATCCCAGCACATTGGGAGGCTGTGGCAGGTGGATCATGAGGTCAGGAAGTTGAGACCAGCCTGGCCAACATAGTGAAACCCCATCTCTACTACAAATACAAAAATTAGCCAGGCATGGTGGTGGGTGCCTGTAATCCTAGCTACTAGAGAGGCTTAGACAGGTGAATCACTTGAACCCGGGAGGCGGAGTTTGCAGTAAGCCAAGATTGAGCCACTGCACTCTAGCCCGGGTGATAGAGTGAGACTCCGCCTCAAAAAAAAAAAAAAAAAAGAAAAAAAAAGAACGTTCTGGAGGTTTGTTGCAGAGCAATGTAAATATATTTAGCACTGCTAAACTGTACACATTAAAAATATAAGATGGTCAATGTCATGTGTTTTCCTGACAATTAAAAATCTGTGAAAAGTACTTAAAAGAGATTCAGCATAATAAAGTGTTCCTAAATTATCTTCAAATTACAAAAGTGTTTTGCTCTCACAAAATCACTTAGATTCATCCAAAAGCACATAGTGAAATTAATATTCTTTTCATGACTACTTGACTCAACAGGGTAAAACAACCTTCAGCACAAGCCAAGAACACAAATAGACAAGATAAGCCATGCAGAAAGTTGGGGTTATGATTTTAGAGGAAGACAAATACATGCATAATTTGATTGGTGATGAATATGGCATATTCCTACTAAGCCCCACATTGACTTGAAGTGTTTCTAGAGAGTTCCAAATTGACATCCAGAATCACTGACACCCAAAATCACCACTCCCAGGTAAAACCAAACACACAATACACTGACACCAAGAAACCTACCATAAAAAAAAAACATACAAAATTACCAAATAAGAATGAGAAAAGCATTCACCCAAACAATCCTGTATACAACCTAGATATACTACTGAAAAAAAATCCCCATAGATTTTCAAATGGATATGTGTAAATGTGAAGAGCAGATATTTTAAATCATTAACTGTTTGAAAAAGTTGCCCCAGAGCAAGCACCTCCACTCTCAGGAAGACAGTGGCACAATCCTCTGGCTTAATAGACCACAAGGCCACATGGAGCACTGGTGGCACATGGGGTGGGACCGCAGGAGCACTGGTTCTGGAGTTTTGGAGGGCAACTGCAGGCCCCAGTGTAGGCCCCAGCCTCTGGCACACTGGTGCATGCCAAAAAAGGAGCCCTCAGGCCACCACCACTCTCATCAGGGCCCTTGCATCTGTCACTTTGTAATCTGTGCCTGCAGCTCCCTGGTCCCTGAAGGTCCTGTTCTCCAGGAGGCAGATAGCTTTGCTTCCAGCCTCCACACCTTCTTATTTCACCTGTGCAGGATATAAGGATCTGTGCTCTTCCTGTGCCTCTAAGGATCCATGTGCCCAACCATGAGAATAAGGAGGAGGTGTTTTGAGGGAGCCAGAGGCAGTGGCTGGCTGAGAGGAGGGGTGACAGGACCACTATGTGCATGATGTCATGGGTGGTAGAGCAGGCAGAGCTGGCTGCTTCCTGGGCACGGAAGTCAGAAGATCCAATGGTTTCCACCATCTCCACACTCTAACCAGGGTTGCCAGGGGGAGATCTAAACACATTCATGATTGGGTGCTACAGAAATGGAAGCAGCAACTGCTTCATCTTGGAGTTGCATGGCTGTTATCATGACCAAACAATGGGGAAAGGGCTGACTCTCCAACAAAAGGTATTAAAAAACTCAATATTGAAACTTTCAAAAATTAACTTAGACCTTTTCTTCGCACAATGTACAAAACATTACTTATCTGTTTATGTATGCATAGCAGGAACTAGAAATGACATTTGCACACCCATGTTCATAAACAGTATTATTCCAAAGCCAAAAGTTGGAAGCTACTTATATAACCCTTGACATATAAATGGATTTGTAAAATGGAATATACATGCAATCTGAAATAATTCTATTTTATAAAATGAAATTATGTCACACGCTATTATAAAGATAAACCTTGAGGGCTAGCTGTGATGACTCATGCCTGTAATCCACATAATTGGGGAGGTAAAATAAAAGAGAGAGAGAGAATCTTTTGAGGCAAGCAGTTCAAGATCAACCTGGACAACACAGGGAGACCGCATATCTACCAAAAAGGAGTAAATCTTTACAACATTACGTAAAGAGAAATACGCAAAAAAACAAAGTATGAGGGAGTATATAATTTCATTTATGTGAGATTTTTTTAGTAGTCCACTCATAAAAACAGAAAGAATGGTGTTTGTCAAGAGCTGGGGGAGGAAGAACATGTTACCAAGAAGTGCAAGGTCCTTAATTTTTGTCTTCTTGAGAGAAATAATTCAGCCAAGAGGTAATTTAGTGAAACAAGCAGAGTTTATTAAAGGAAAATAAAGTACACTCCAAGAGGAGTGGGCTGGCCCAATTGAAAACTGCCCTGAGAGTTCCATGTTGCAGTTTTTATTATCTTGCATTTAAAAAAAAAAATTTCCTCATCTGTCTTAAGGGGTTGTTTTTTTTTTTGGTCATTTCTAACTATCGGCCTACTCTAACGTTCCCTTCTCAATAGATTGCGACTCTAAAAATCTAGGGGCACTGTGGGTCTTCTGTAACTACTTCCTGCTGATATGAGACAAAGAACTCATCAGTGTCTCATTCTCTTGCTCCCTTTCAGGGAAAGATACCTTCCATGTTTTCCCAGAGGGTTCAACTTGCAGTGTCCAGAGGAAATGTGGAGGAACATGGTTGTCCAGAAGGGAAGAAGATAGATCAGTGTTCCTGTTGCAGGACCGCTTGTAGTCTGAGGTGAGAGAAAACAAACCTGGTTACTAGATTTAGTGAACAAGGCCCAAAAAGGATGGGGGAAAAACAAACAAACAAACAAACAGATAGGAACAAGGCCAGAGATCCCAAGAAAATGAGATGTCATGAGAACTGGAACCAGGTGGCACCCTAGGAGAACTAGCTGTCAGTGGCATGTTTAGGATGGCTTAGTTTATAAAATCTCTAACTTAATTCTGGCCTTTCCCTATTCTGTTAACCCAGAAACAGCATTTTTCTCCTAGAATAAGGCAAATTCCTTTGTGAGCTGCAGCCGGTGTGTCAAGACCTCTACAACTTTGGAGAACTACAACCATGAGAGAATCAACTTGTTGCTGTGATTCAGAGTTGGAGCAGTGGTTTCTATTTTGTGAGTCAGTTCCAGAGACAGGTGGTGGTAAGTTGAGGAGGCAATAATAATGCCAGTTATTTCTGTGGTGGCACTTGTGGTGCCAAGCTCACTGCAGAAAGAAATTAGATGAACTGCTCAGTTGATCTGGTGTTGAGTAAATAAGTGTTAAATGGTGTGGTAAATAAGGGTAATAGCAGAGAAGCAATGGACAATGGAAACCTAAGGGGTGAGGTAAGCCAGAATGTATGTTCTGGTTCAGTTTGCCGGGAGGCAGAGATAAACTTGCATTTCCCAGAGGAATTAAAGTTCTGCAGTTGAGAAACAAGAATGAGGCCAGGTGCAGTGGCTCACGCCTATAATCCCAGCACTTTGGGAGGCCGAGGCGGGCGGATCACGAGGTCAGGAGATTGAGACCATCCTGGCTAACACAGTGAAACGCCGTTTCTACTAAAAATACAAAAAATTAGCCAAGCACCTGTAGTCCCAGCTACTCAGTAGGCTGAGGCAGTTGAATGGCATCAACCTGGGAGGCGGAGCTTGCAGTGAGCCGAGATCACGCCACTGCACTCCAGGCTGGGCAACAGAGTGAGACGCCATCTCAAAAAAGCAAAAACAAAAATAAAACCAAGAATGAATGTAGGAGGTAAGGTCAGATCCAAACATTGACCAGTGTGCTTTGTTGGCTACCCAATATATGATATTTTGCCAATAAAGTTGCTGCTATCAGGGAGCCAGATATGGGTGATTAGTTTCAATAGGACAATCGGTCCTATTTTCTTACAAGAGCATGTGTCTAACAGTATCAAGGAAAGTGGAGCAGTAGTTTCTATTTTGTGAGTCAGTTCCAGAGACAGGTGTTGGTAAGTTGAGGAGGCAATAATAATGCCAGCTATTTCTGTGGTAGCACTTGTGGTACCAAGCTCATTGCAGGAAGAAATTAGATGAACTGCTCAAGGAGTATCAAGGAGAAGGGTTTTCTGGAAGGAATTACAGAGTTGAAACCTATTGCATAATCCATACCAGCTTGGTCAATACCATGAGTTGGACTGACTGCAAGAAGGGTGACTGAAGCAAAATTCAGTGGCATCATTTTGGATGAATGCTCCAGGAGTTAAAATATTTGAAGGGCCCAGAGAATCCCATTTGGTAAAAAAAAAAAAAAAAAGTTTGAGAGGTATCAATAATGGTGCTGTTTGTGTTGCATTGTGCTCAGTCAAGTTCATCCACAAGGGTTCTGGAATTTATGGTATCATAGATGTACAGAGGTGTCAGGTCAATAAGGGTAACAGGGGAGAACAAGGGGGTTAAGGTGGTGGAATAAAATATTTAAAGCCACTTTAGTTTGTGTTAGAAACAGTACATTAGTAGGGGGAAACTTTTGTATAGTGAGGTCTCGATGGTAGTTGAAGCCATGTTGGGACTAAGGAGTTGGCCATTCTTGTATTATGACCAAGTAGGACATTCCTACCATGAATGAAGGGGAATTCATGCGTAGCTAACAGGTTGAGACATAGGAAGAACTGGCAGACTTTAGTAGTTGTGGAGCTGCCTATAGAGTGCTAAAAAAAAAAAGGCTGTTGACAGTTAGTGCACATGCAGGTGATTTTAGCCAGAAGTAAGATTGATGACTATAGAGAATTAGGTTGCATGATTCCAAGGGAAGTAGATTAGGGCCAAAGTGAGAAGCTTGCTGATTAAGAGATGCTGTGAACACAATGAGTATTAGAGAGAGAGAGAGATCAATACTCAAGATTATGACTTTGAAGTTTAAATCTAGGAGGGGCATAGCAAACACTTCCCTGGAGAGTGTGACGGTTTACAGTAAAAAAGGCCTATTAGTAAGTCTGCATAGAGTATTACAACTTGCAATATAAAGGCCAAAATATTACTAACAATTGCTGATGAACTAAGGCAGTCAAAAGTAAACTAACTAAATCATTAGGCTAAAAAAATTCGTACTAAAGATAGCTCTTACTGAAACTTTGGGCAGTGCACAAGTTAGGATTAAAGTAAGAATAAACAGTATCTTTGAAAATAAGATTGCCAATATTGGGACTACCCTACTGTAAGGTAAAGGAGTGGGAGCATTACTTATCCTCTCTTTTAAAGAGAAATTTTAAATCCTCTACTGGCTCACAGGAGTAGCTGAGTGTTGGTTCCTTAAAGTCTTGTTGGCCAGGTGTGGTGGCTCACATGTGTAATCCCAACACTTTGGGAGCCTGAGGTGGGCAGATCAGGAGGTCAGGAGTTTGAGACCAGCCTGACCAACATGGTGAAACCCCATCTCTACTAAAAATACAAAAAGTAGCCGGGCCTGGTGGTGTGTGCCTGTAATCCCAGCTACTCAGGAGGCTGAGGCAGGAGAATCACTTGAACACGGGAGGTGGAGGTTGCAGTGAGCTGATTGTGCCACTGCACTCCAGCCTAGGCAACAGAGTAAGATTCCATCTAAAAAAAAAAAAAAAAAAAACTTTCCAGGGTTTTATTCAGAAGTGATGTATTCAACTACTACGATGCCAGGAACTTTGATAACTATTGGGGTATAAAGTATGATAGTGAAAGGCTTATTTTGTAACCGGGTTAGTTGAGATCCCAGAGACCCATCTCTCCAGATTTTAATGAGGATGTGTGACCCTGCCTAGTATAAGGGTTGTTGGTTGTTACAGGGGTCACACTCAGGCAGCATCGTTTATCCCAACTCCTGGATGGCCATGTGAAATTAAGCCATGGATTTTAATTTGGTAACCACTGGGTACATTAGGTTTGCATGTAGAAAGGGTCTCTCACATAGGATTCCAAAGCAACTAAGGCATCGATGTAATTTAGGGGCTGTTCAGATCTGGAGAAGGGTCATGGGCAGTTCTAGACATAGTAAAGAGGTTTCCTGGCATCATTTGCTCAGGGTCCTCTTAATGGCTTCATTAATTCTACCTTCCCAGAAGATTGTGGCCTTAAGGAGAAGTGTAGAATGTATTTTATCCCTAGTGAGTATAGCTTATAAAATAAACATGGACCATTAGTTTGTGAAGACTGTGAAAGCCCAAACCAGTGATAATTTCTTTGAGAAGAGCCTTGGCAACTACTTGAGTCTTTTCTATTCTAGTGTGAAAGGCTTCAACCCAGCCAGTAAATGTGTCCGCAAAAATCAGAAGGTATTTATAGCCTCAACAGGCCGAGAATTGAATAGTCTATCTGCCAGTCTTTCTGCTGGGTAGGTTTCTTGTTGCTGAACTGGCTGAATTAAAGGAAGCAGCTTAGGGCCTTGAGGATTATTGCAGACACAGAATAGACAGGCTTTACAAACTTTACAAAAAAAGTTTTTGTTTTGTTTTTTCCATTTGATGGAGATGGTCTCTACCAAAGTGACAAGAATTATAAAGTACCCTTATTACTTTCTGTTGGAGGGCCTGGGAAGCATAAAGAACCTTGCCCAATTATTACAATTTTTCAAGTTCTAGCGTGTATTTGCATTTGATTGCCATTTCTGTCTTGAGTATATTGCAGGTTGGGTAGGTTGTTAGGCAAAGGTGGAATAAGGGCCACAAAAAGTTCCCAGAGATGGTGGTGGCCCTAGCTGCTTGGTCAGCCCTCCTGTTTCTCTGAGCAATTTCATCTTGACCCTTCTGGTGGCCCCAGCGATGAACTACAGCTACTTTCTATGGTAGGTGGATGGACTGGACTAGGGTAAAAATCTGTGAGCCATATTTAATAGGGGTATTCTCTGCTGTCAAAAATCCCCTTTCTTTCCCGATGGCTGCATAAACATGAGTACTAAGAAGGCATGTTTGAGAGCATGGTGCCTCACGCCTGTAATCCCAGCACTTTCAGGGGCTGACCTGGGTGAATCACTGGAGGCCAGGAGTTTGAGACCAGTCTGGCCAACATGGTGAAACCCCGTTTGTACTAAAAATACAAAAATTAGCCAGGCATGGTGGAGCACACCTGTCACTCCCAGCTACTATGGAGGCTGAGGCAGGCAAACTGCATGAACCCAGGAGACGGAGGTTGCAGTGAGCCAAGAGCACACCACTGCACTCCAGCCCGGGCAACAGAGCAAGACTCCATCAAAAAAAAAAAACTACAAAAAAAAAGAAGCATATTTGAAGTCTGTATTAATAGTAACTTTTGGCTGGGCGCGGTGGCTCAAGCCTGTAATCCCAGCACTTTGGGAGGCCGAGACGGGTGGATCACGAGGTCAGGAGATCGAGACCATCCTGGTTTGCACGGTGAAACCCCGTCTCTACTAAAAAATACAAAAAACTAGCCGGGCGAGATGGCGGGCGCCTGTAGTCCCAGCTACTCTGGAGGCTGAGGCAGGAGAATGGCGTAAACCCGGGAGGCGGAGCTTGCAGTGAGCTGAGATCTGGCCACTGCACTCCAGCCTGGGCGACAGAGCGAGACTCC
>NC_045436.1:184281014-184285124 GCF_002776525.5 Piliocolobus tephrosceles
AAAAAAAAAAAAAAAAAAAAGTAACTTTTTGGTTCTTTCTTAGTTCTAGGGGTTTGGTCAGAGCTGTGAGTTTTGATTGCTGGGCTAAGGTTCTTAGAGATAAAGTTTTATAAACAAATAAAAACCTATTTGTAAGATAAGTGGTAGTATTTAGGCAAAACTGAGAAACAGGCACAAAGGAAACTAAATTAGAGTGCAATATTTAACTCAAGAAATAAATTTGTATTTATAAAAGTAATAAAATCATAGTGTACTATGTGCATTTGTATTTGTAGTACATAATATTTATTTATTTATTTATTTACATTTTTATTTTTTGAGATGGAGTCTCACTCTGTTGCCTAGGCTGGAGTGCAGTGGCGCAATCTCGGCTCACTGCAAGTTCTGCCTCCCGGGTTCACACCATTTTCCTGCCTCAGCCTCCTGAGTAGCTGGGACTACAGGCGCCCATCCCCACGCCCCGCTAATTTTTTGTATTTTTAGTAGAGACCGGGTTTCACCATGTTAGCCAGGATGGTCTCAATCTCCTGACCTTGTGATCCGCCCGCCTCAGCCTCCCAAAGTGGTCGGATTACAGGCGTGAGCCACCATGCCCACCTTGTAGTAAATAATATTTAATTACATTACAGCATTTACTGACTACAGACACAGGTAAAAATTATGCTATAAGAATTCTGAATTGCTAAAGGGGTGGGGAAGGACACTTCAATGGAAAGTTGTTCCCAAGTACGTCAGTATCAAATGACAATTTCTAGAGTTTATGTGGTTTAAATACAGGAAGCATTTCTCTTTTCTTTTTTTTCTTTTTTTTTTTTGAGATGGAGTCTCGCTCTGTCGCCCGGGCTGGAGTGCAGTGGCCGGATCTCAGCTCACTGCAAGCTCCGCCTCCCGGGTTTACGCCATTCTCCTGCCTCAAGCCTCCCGAGTAACTGGGACTACAGGCGCCGCCACCACACCCGGCTAGATTTTTGTATTTTTCAGTAGAGACGGGGTTTCACCGTGTTAGCCAGGATGGTCTCAAACTCCTGACCTCGTGATCCGCCCATCTCTGCCTCCCAAAGTGCTGGGATTACAGGCTTGAGCCACCGCACCCGGCCGCATTTCTCTTTTCTGTATATATATATATATATTTTTTTTTTTTGAGAGGGAGTCTCGCTCTGTCGCCCAGGCTGGAGTGCTGTGGCCGGATCTCAGCTCACTGCAAGCTCCGCCTCCCGGGTTTACGCCATTCTCCTGCCTCAGCCTCCCGAGTAGCTGGGACTACAGGCGCCGCCACCTCGCCCGGCTAGTTTTTTGTGGTTTTTAGTAGAGACGGGGTTTCACCGTGTTAGCCAGGATGGTCTTGATCTCCTGACCTCGTGATCCGCCCGTCTCGGCCTCCCAAAGTGCTGGGATTACAGGCTTGAGCCACCGCGCCCGGCCTTCTGTATATTTTATACATTTTGCACATACAAATATGACAAGAAACATTTAACAATGTTTGTTAAATTTTATTCAGAATGTGTTGAAAATAATCATGTTTCTGTTTGAAGAGGGATTTTACTGTAATAAGTGTTATCTCTAGAGTCAAAGTTGCCTGTGTTGTGAGCAACTCATTTTTTTCTATGGCTCTGTTTCTTTCTCTGTAAAATGAGGATAATAATAATACCTATGTTATTAATTATCTGTGAAAATTAATTTTTTTTTTTTTTTGAGATGGAGTTTTGCTTTTGTTGCCCAGGCTGGAGTGCAATGGCATGATCTCAGCTCACTGCAATCTCCACCTCCCAGGTTCAAGCAATTCTCCTGCCTCAGCCTCTTGAGTAGCTGGGATTACAGGCTCCCGACATCACACCCGGCTAATTTTTGTATTTTTAGTAGAGACAAGGTTTCACCATGTTGGCCAGGCTGGTCTTGAACTCCTGACCTCATGATCCACCTGCCTTGGGCTCCCAAAATGCTGGGATTACAGGTGTGAGCCACTGCGCCAGACCAAAAATAAAATGTATTAAAACATATACAGTATAACGGTTAGCATTTAGCAGAAATCAACTATTAATAAAACATGTATATACTGAATTACAATACATGCTTTAATACAGAAATATCTTCTCATTACATGAGTTTTTCAACCAATAAATGAATGTATTTTTCCAAAAGTGGTATACACAAGGAAATACAATTCCACATTAAAAGGGAGGAAATCTTTTCATTTGAAACAATGTGGATAAATGTGGAGGACACTGTGCTAAGTGAAATAAGCCAGACAGTAGAATGCTGGTTACCAGATGCTTGGGAATTTACAATAAAGGGGCATCTGGAGACATGTCTGTAAAATAAGACATAGCTGCCTCAGAGGAATAAATTCAAGAAATCTATTGTACAGCATGGTGACTACAGTTAATAATACATTTTTGGAAAATGCTAAGACAGCTGATGTTATGAGCTCTTATCACAAAAGTAATGACTATGTGCAGTGAAGTATTTGTTAAGTAGCTAGAATTAAGCTTTTGACAATGTATATACACTGCAAAACACCATGTTCTACAGGATATTTTATCTGTCAATTAAAAATGTATTTTAAAAATTACAGAACAATGTTGCAAATGCTGTCTCTTTGTCAAACAACTTGAATATTATCAAAAATGTATAGTTTTTGTGCTGTTTTTGTAATATAATAACCATAGACACTGGGCACAGTGGCTCACACCTGTAATTCCAGGACTTTGGGAGGCCAAGGTGGGAGGATCACAAGGTCAGGAGTTCGAGACCAGCCTGGCCAACATGGTGAAACCCATCTCTACTAACAGCACAAAAATTAGCCAGGCGTGGTGGTGCACACCTGTAACCTCAGCTACTAAGGAAGCTGATGCAGGAGAATCGTCTGAACCCGAGAGGCGGAGGCTGCAGTGAGCTGAGATTGTACCACTGCACTCCAGCCTGGCGACAGAGGGAGACTCCATCTCAAAAACAAAATAAAGAAGAAAATAATCATAGGAACTCTAATATTTACTAGCATGTCTTAGACCCAGAACAATATATAATACAAGACAATGCACTCTAGGGCTTTTACTTTTACGCTTGAAGTACCTGGAGTTTCTAGTGCTGATGGAAATCATATATAAGACAGACACTAAAAGGGCGAGTGATGCTAAAGGTCCCATAATTGGCCACTCTGTGAATACAGTAAATGAATTTTCATCAAAAATCACTGAGAGGCTTGGCATGATGGCTCACGCCGGTAATCCCAGTACTTTGGGAGGCTGACGTGGGTTGATCATGAGGTCAGGAGTTTGAGACTAGCCTGGCCAACTTGGCGAAACCTCATCTCTACTAAAAATACAAAAATTAGCTGGGTGTGGTGTTGGGCACCTGCATCCCAGCTACTCGGGAGGCTGAGGTAGGAGAATCACTTGAACCTGGGAGGTGGAGGTTGCAATGAGCTGAGATCATACCACTGCACTCCAGCTGGGTATCAGAGCAAGACTCCATCTCCCAAAAAAAAAAAAAAAGAAAAGAAAAAAAATCATTGAGAAAATATTTGAATTCAATAGCTGCCATAATCTTCAAACTTTTTTGCAGAGAAGGTGACCAAGGACTTGGATAAAGTAAGGTGACTAAAAATGAAAACTGTAGCTCATGAAATGCATCCACTAAAACAAAAAATTAGAAGAGAAATTCCTCAAGATTGTAACATGAATATGGACAGAAAAGATCATTGCAGATTTTGAATCTACAGAGATAATTCTATTGTTTTTCCACCATTTAACACTCACACTCAAAAATATAAGATTCTGGCCTGGCACGGTGGCTCATGCCTGTAATCCCAGCACTTTGAGAGGCTGAGGCAGGCAGATCATGAAGTCAAAAGATCGAGACCATCCTGGCCAACATGGTGAAACTCCATCTCTATTAAAAATACAAAAATTAACCGAGTGTGGTGGCGGGCGCTTGTACTCCCAGCTAATCAGGAGGCTGAGGCAGGAGAATCACTTGAACCTGGGAGGCGGAGCTTGCAGTGAGTTGAGATTGAGCCACTGCACTCCAGCCTGGTGACAGAGTGGGACTCTATCTAAAATAAATAAATAGAATAGAATAGAATAGAATAGAATAGAATAGAATAGAATAGAA
>NC_045436.1:184285134-184290843 GCF_002776525.5 Piliocolobus tephrosceles
AATAGAATAGAATAGAATAGAATAGAATAGAATAGAATAGAATAGAATATTTTGTATGGAAAAATAAGTTTTACTATGTCACAGAAAATTAAATGTAAAATTCTTCACTTACCATTGTCTCCTAAAAATGTTCTTCCTTTTTGTTGTTGAGATGGGGTCTTGCTCTGTTGGCAGGATACACTGCAGTGGCACAACGTCAGCTCACTGCAACCTTCGCATCCTGGGTTCAAGCGATTCTCTTGCCTCAGCCTCCAGAGTAGCTGGGACTACAGGCACGTGCCACTATGCCCAGCTACTTTTTGTATTTTCAGTAGAGATGGGGTTTCACCATGTTTGCCAGGATGATCTTGCTCTCTTGACCTCGTGACCTGCCTGTCTCAGCCTCCCAAAGTGCTGGGATTACAGGTGTGAGCCACCACGCCTGGCCTAAAAATTTTATTACTAAGATATATTTCCTCTTAAGAAGTTTCGAGGCCGGGCGCGGTGGCTCAAGCCTGTAATCCCAGCACTTTGGGAGGCCGAGACGGGCGGATCACGAGGTCAGGAGATCGAGAGCATCCTGGCTAACATGGTGAAACCCCGTCTCTACTAAAAATACAAAAAAACTAGCCGGGCGAGGTGGCGGGCGCCTGTAGTCCCAGCTACTCCGGAGGCTGAGGCAGGAGAATGGCATAAACCTGGGAGGCAGAGCTTGCAGTGAGCTGAGATCCGGCCACTGCACTCCAGTCCGGGCGACAGAGCGAGACTCCGCCTCAAAAAAAAAAAAAAAAAAGAAGTTTCGAAATTCTGATGTGTTTCTTCATATGGTGGTACAATATACAACCCACTTATATTAATGCTTTACTTGTTCTAACTTTTGTTACATTTTACACACTTCGTGATAGAATCTCATACAATTTTTCTTTTACAAACACAGTAAAACAATGCCGACTGACTTAATCCTCTTACGTGTGGACAGTGAATTCCTCTTATCTCAATTACGTGATCTAAATGTTGCACTGATAACCTATAAATAACCTCAAGCACCCCAGTTAAAAACAATTTACCGTAGTAAAAACTTCAAACTTATCATTAGAACCTAAAGTCCATGTGAAATTACGTGGCATGAAGAGAACAGTGAGAAACTAGCCATAATACAAAAATGAAGAAAGGCTCTGGGGCATACATACCTGGCGATAAATACATAAAGACATCACAAAACTGAAGATAAGTAGAAAATAAGAACACAAATCCTCTTTACATTCATAATGAGTTGGTTCTGCAGCCTGGGAACAGATGTCCTCTCCACATGCACAATTAATGCCATTTGTTCACCACACATTATTTTCAATCTCTTACTTGGAGCTACAAACTAACTCTAGGAATATTTATGGCTAATCATGAAGCAACTATTAAACACCCAGAACTTTCTGTTTGTTCACTACAATAATACATCAAAACATCCCCATAATTGACAAAGTTTTCCCAGTACTTACCTGAACAAATTGGTAAAATAAACTAATTTACGTCAATTATAGAAACTGAAAGGAACAATAACTAAACAAAAGAGCTTATATAGGGTTCTTAAAATAAAATGAAATGTTCTAACTAAAATATAACTTAATACATATATTATGAAATTACATCTAAAAATTTTATGTTCACTACTAAATTTTATAACAATCATTCTTATAATTTCTGACCAGCTCACATAATAAATACTTCATGAAGTTAAAAAAAAAAAAAAAGAGAATCAAAGAAATTATAGCTCTAGCATGAACACCAAATAAAAACAGGGAATTTGTATGGGGAGATTCTCAACAACAATCCATTAGATTTTAGAGTAGTTAACTAAATAAAAAGATGAAAATATAAATGTGGTTTCAGAATGTCTCAGGCTTCTAGATTTCCAGTAAATTATCCATGGTATTAACATAATCTTCTTTGTTCTAATATTGCTATTTTCTTTGGAAAATAGGTACAAACTCACACAAACACAATTGATTGCTCCATAATTTTCTTACACCTGAGGTTTATCTTTAGAGCAACACATTTATATACTTAACTTCATGTAACGGGAACCAACGTTTGTATAAGTTTGCAGGAAAAGATGCCACATGTTCAAAGATAAATGTAAAACATTTTTTTTTTTTTTTGAGATGGAGTCTCGCTCTGTCGCCCAGGCGGGAGTACAGTGGCCGGATCTCAGCTCACTGCAAGCTCCGCCTCCCGGGTTTATGCCATTCTCCTGCCTCAGCCTCCGGAGTAGCTGGGACTACAGGCGCCTGCTACCTCGCCCGGCTAGTTTTTTGTATTTTTTAGTACAGACGGGGTTTCACCGTGTTAGCCAGGATGGTCTCGATCTCCTGACCTTGTGATCCACCCGTCTCGGCCTCCCAAAGTGCTGGGATTACAGGCTTGAGCCACCGCGCCCGGCCATGTAAAACATTTTTAAAAGTATTCAGGATGCATAAATGAATTATAATTATACTCTAATACTACAATCATAATTGTACAGTTAGAAATAATTAAAGTGTATAATTGGATTGTGTGTAATACAAAGGATGAATGCTTGAGGTGATGAATAACTCATTTACTCTGGTATATTACATGTTGTATACCTGTATAAGAAAATAACCCATATATGCCATAGATAAATATGCATACTACGAACCCACAAAAATTTTAGAAAATAACAAGAGTAAAAATGCAACATATGGGAAAGATATTCTTCAATATATTTGCTATTTAAAGCCATTAGAAAAACAGAATACTAAAAATGTCATTCAGCTATGTTACCGTTGTTACCATCTTTTGCCTACACCCTTGAGTAAGGTGGGACAGGTGTTAAGTTGGTGGCATAATGAGACTTCCTTCAAGCAACATTTCAACACATTAACAATTTTCTTTAGTTAAAAAATTGTTCCCACATAATCTTAAAATAATTTAAAAATGTACTGTATTTTATTACATAAATGTATAATTGGTAAAACAATGTACTAGTGAAATACAGATTGTTTTTCTCTCACTATAATGCAGAAGAATTACTCTGAACACCTACCTCATGCATCACTCAATATTGTCAACTACAAAAAAGCCTCTCTGCTTAGATTTTCATCATGGATCTTTCATTTATGCTCTTACTCTTTCTTGTAAAAATTCATGAATAATGCCTACTGAATGAAAGAGAATCTCTCTTATCTCTGATGCAGCAACAATTCATCACATGCTTTCATATAAACAGGAATGTTGAAATAGTATGAAATAATTTGAGTTGAATTAACTATTATATGCTTTTCAAAAAATCTATACTTTTTTCAAGTGAAAAAATATACTTTAAATGTAGTATCTCTTCAAAAATCTTCTTTTCAACTTGTATACAAAGAAATTCTCTAACAAGTTCAACTTTGGATTATTTTTTATATTTAATACTCTGATTTACTGCAGTGTCCAAAGTGTTAGTTCCTTAGTTCTACTGTAAATCCTCTGATGTTTACAGTCTTAATTTTAGACTAAATGTTTCTTCACATTTACTGCATCTACAAATTATATTCTAGTAGAAACTCTCTGGTGTTTTTTAAGCTGCAGTTTTTGAACAAATGTTTTTCCACATTTACTACATTTGTAGGATTTCTCTCCAATATAAATTTTCTGATGTTGAAGAAAGTCTCCTTCAGGGTTTTCCCCTATTACAAAATGTGTATAACAAAATCCATGATAGAAGTACAGGTACTACAACCCTGTTTATGTTTGTATTGTTTGTCTTAAGAATACTCTTCTTCACTTTTAAGGCCTATATTTTCTGAAAGGTCTTTCAACAGAAATTACATTTATAATGTTTTTGTTATGTACGAACTTTGCTAGTTAGTAAAATGTGAGTAGATACGACTTTTCTATATTTCTTATATTTCTACAACTTTTCTTGAGTATAAAGGCTATCACGTGCAAAAAGAGGAGCATTGGTAAAAGTTTTGCCACATGTTTTGTATTTCCAGGGGATTTATTCAATAGGAATTATATATATACAGTAAGATATGACAAGCATTTGAAGGCTTTGCCACATTTTTCATATTTTTATGGCTTCTCACCAGTATCATTTCTCTTATATTTAGAATAGATTGAAGTGTGGTTACAAGCTTTGTCACACTTTTCATGTTTGCATTTTCTCTCCAGTGTGAATTATCTTATTATTAGAAAAGACTGAGGAAGATTTAAAGACTGCCACATTTTTCACATTTGTAAGACTTTCCTCCAGTATGAGTTCTAGTATGTTTAAGAAGCCTGGAATATGGATTAAAGGTTTTGCCACATCATTTACATTTCTATGGTTTTATATCTAGTATGAATTTTCTTATATTCATCTTTCATATCTTCTCAAGATAAGTTTGTGGAATGAATCTTCTACGCTCAAATGTGAATTTTTGTAAAAGTTTGTGGATGGTCTGAAGGCTCTGCCACATTCTTCACATTTATAGCATTCTTTCCCCGGAATGAATTTTCTTGTGTACAGTAAGGGTTGAGAACCTACTAAAGGCTTTGCCACATTCTTTTTTTTTTTTTTTTTTTGAGACGGAGTCTTGCTCTGTCGCCCAAACTGGAGTGCAGTGGCGAGATCTCAGCTCACTGCAAGCTCCGCCTTTCAGGTTCACGCCATTCTCCTGCCTCAGCCTCTGGAGTAGCTGGGACTACAGGCGCCCGCCACCTCGCCCAGCTAGTTTTTTGTATTTTTTAGTAGAGACGGGGTTTCACCGTGTTAGCCAGGGATGGTCTCGATCTCCTGACCTTGTGATCTGCCCGTCTCGGCCTCTCAAAGTGCTGGGATTACAGGCTTGAACCACGGCACCTGGCACCACATTCTTTACATGTGTAGGATTTCACTCTGGTATAAATTCTCTTATGTTTAACAAAGTTTGAGGATGTGGTAAAGACTGTGCCACATTCTTCACATGTCAAGCATTTTGCTCCAGCATGAATTTGCTTATGTTCATTAAGGATTGAGGACCATTTAAAGGCTTTTTCACACTGTTCACATGTGAAGTTCATCTCCAGCATGAATTATCTTATATTTATTAAGTGTTGAGGACCAATTAAATGCTTTGCCACATTCTGTCACATGTGTAGGGCTTCCCTCCAGCATGATTTTTCTTATATTTATTCACCAGTGAGGACTGTTTAAAGGTTTTGTCACATTCTTTACATTTGCAGGGTTTATCTCCAGTAATAATTTTCTTCTGCTCATTCAGGTTTGTGGACCATCCACAGGCTTTGCCACATTCTTCACATTTGTATAGTTTCTCTCTGGTATGAATTCTCTTATGTTTAGCAAGTTTTGAGAATGAGGTAAAGATCTTTGCCATGTTCTTCACATTTCCAGGGTTTCTCTCCAGTATAAATTTTCTCATGTTCATTCAGGTTTGTGGACCATCCAAAGGTTTGTCACATGTTTTAGATTTGTAGGATTTCTCTCAGGTATGAATTTTCTTATGTTTATTCAGGTGTGAGAACCGTTTAAAAGCTTTGTCACAATCTTTACATTTGTAGGGTTTATCTACAGTATGAATTTTCTTATGTTGACTCAGGAGTGAGAACTGTTTAAAGGCTTTGTCACATTCCTTGCATTTGTAGGGTTTAGCTGTGCTATGAATTTTCTTATGTTGACTCCGATCTGTGGACCGTCTAAAGGCTTTGCCACATTCTTCACATTTGTAGGGTTTCTCTCCAGTATGAATT